>NW_026112690.1:0-73325 GCF_024323335.1 Lathyrus oleraceus | reverse complement strand
AAATGAAGATTTAAAAATAACAATAAATTAAAGTGATTTAATATTAAATAGCACATGTCTTTAAAAAAATTATAAGAATTAAACTTTAAAATAGAATTCAACAATGGCAAAACATCATTTAACATTATAGTATTTCTTTGAATTCGATGTAAATTTAAATTTATCATTACATATACTTTATTAATAATAAAAAGATATTATAAAGTTTTGGATTCCATATAATATTTGTCATTAACAACGACGTAAACTTCATATAATGATCGAAAGAATGAACAATATACAATGTTTTGATTCTACGGGCATTATGAAGATCAAAATATTTTGAGAGAAAATCCATCCTATCTTCAAGTAAGATGTCGTCGGTCACTAATCGACTCCTTTTTTCCAATAATGTCACCGTAGACGTGATTTTTTACATTAGCACCTTGAGAATCAGCTTCAAACCCTTTGATCCTGAAAGACTATTAAAACATTTTCGAAAAATTGTAAAAACAAGAATGAAAAATAGATAATTATTAATTTTGAAGGTGACATTAGAAAGACAAATGTTTGTTTTTTTAATTGATATATTAATGTTAAATTATGTTCAAATTTTCAAAACAATAGACGTTAATGAATATATCTCGAAAAGGGATTGTAATATCCACTATATATTATTATATAATAAGAAAAATTAGTATGTATTATTAAAGTTGTTGTAAGAATATGTTGTTCTGATTACTCTAAGCATATATTAATGTTTGATTATATTCAATTAACTTCCAGATTTGCAATTGCCAAATATATAATAGTTAAAGTATTATTTTATGCTAACATTTACTTTTAGTTTCGTTCGTTGTATTATATGAAAGGAAGATTTAAAAAGGTCAAATAATTAAGGTGACTCAATATTAAATAGCACATGTCTTTAAATTTTTGAAAGAAATTATACTTTATAAT
Organism: Lathyrus oleraceus; assembly: GCF_024323335.1. Classification (NCBI taxonomy): domain Eukaryota; kingdom Viridiplantae; phylum Streptophyta; class Magnoliopsida; order Fabales; family Fabaceae; genus Lathyrus; species Lathyrus oleraceus. The sequence goes on along the minus strand of NW_026112690.1, from coordinate 72,386 downwards.
AGACTTCAACAATGGCAAAACATCATTTAAAGTTATAATATTTCTTTAAATTCGATGTAAATTAAAATTATCATCACATATACTTTATTAATATATAAAAGGATATTTGTCAAGAATTTTACTTGATTCCACAAAAGTTTTGTTATTACCGACGGCATCAAACTTCATATAATGCTTGAAAGTGTGGATAATACACTTTGTTTGATTCTACGGGCATCATGAAGATCAAAGTATTTAGACAGAATATCTTCTTAAAGCAGGATGTCGTCTGCCACTAACCGACTCCTTTATCCAATAATGTCAAGCACAGACATAATTTTTTACATTAGCACCTTGAGAATCAGCTTCAAACCCTTTCATCTTGAAAGCATATTGAATTCTTTCCGAAAATGTGTAAAAACAAAATTAAAAAATAAATAATTATTAATTTTGTAAATGACAATAGTAAGACAAAAGATTATTTTTTAATTGATGTATTAATGCTAAATCATGTTCAAATTTTCAAAACAAAAGACATTAATGAAAATATCTCGAAAAAAGGCTTGTAATTTATAGTATTTATTATTATAAAATAAGAAAAATTAATTTAAATTATTAAAGTTGTTGTAAGAATACTTTATTCTTAATTAACTAAGTTTTAGTTTTGATTTCTCTAAGCAAATATTAATGTTTGATTATATTCATCTAACCTCAAAATTCGTAAAATAATAATAACTAGCATATTAATTTTTGTTAATATTTACTTTTAATGTTGTTGATTGTATTATATTAAATGAAGATTTAAAATAACAAAAATTAAGTGATTTAATATTAAATAGCACATGTCTTTAAAAAATTATAAGAAATTAAACTTTAAAATAGAATTCAACAATGGCAAACATCATTAACATTATAATATTTCTTTGAATTCGATGTAAATTTAAATTTATCATTACATATACTTTATTAATATATAAAAATAGATTCTCAAGAATTTTTTGATTCCATATAATATTTGTCATTACAACGACGTCAAACTTCATATAATGATCGAAAGAATGAACAATATACAATGTTTTGATTCTACGGGCATTATGAAGATCAAAATATTTGAGAGAAAATTCATCTTCAAGTAAGATGTCGTCGGTCACTAATCGACTCCTTTTTTCCAATAATGTCAACCGTAGACGTGAGTTTTTACATTAGCACCTTGAGAATCAGCTTCAAACCCTTTGATCCTGAAAGACTATTAAAACATTTTCGAAAATTTGTAAAAACAAGAATGAAAAATAGATAATTATTAATTTTGAAGGTGACATTAGTAAGACAAATGTTTGTTTTTTTAATTGATATATTAATGTTAAATTATGTTCAAATTTTCAAAACAATAGACGTTAATGAATATATCTCGAAAAGGGATTGTAATATCCACTATATATTATTATATAATAAGAAAAAATTAGTATGTATTATTAAAGTTGTTGTAAGAATATGTTGTTCTGATTACTCTAAGCATATATTAATGTTTGATTATATTCAATTAACTTCCCGATTTGCAATTGCCAAATATATAATAGTTAAAGTATTATTTTATGCTAACATTTACTTTTAGTTTCGTTCGTTGTATTATATGAAAGGAAGATTTAAAAAGGTCAAGTAATTAAGGTGACTCAATATTAAATAGCACATGTCTTTAAATTTTTTGAAAGAAATTATACTTTATAATAGACTTCAACAATGGCAAAACATCATTTAAAGTTATAATATTTCTTTAAATTCGATGTAAATTAAAATTTATCATCACATATACTTTATTATATATAAAAGGATATTTGTCAAGAATTTTACTTGATTCCACAAAGTTTTGTTATTACCGACGGCATCAAACTTCATATAATACTTGAAAGTGTGGATAATACACTTTGTTTGATTCTACGGGCATCATGAAGATCAAAGTATTTAGACAGAAATATCTTCTTAAGCAGGATGTCGTCTGCCACTAACCGACTCCTTTATCCAATAATGTCAAGCACAGACATAATTTTTTACATTAGCACCTTGAGAATCAGCTTCAAACCCTTTCATCTTGAAAGCATATTGAATTCTTTCCGAAAATGTGTAAAACCAAAATTAAAAAACAAATAATTATTAATTTTGTAAATGACAATAGTAAGACAAAAGATTATTTTTTAATTGATGTATTAATGCTAAATCATGTTCAAATTTTAAAAACAAAAGACATTAATGAAAATATCTCGAAAAAAGGCTTGTAATTTTTAGTATTTATTATTATAAAATAAGAAAAATTAATTTAAATTATTAAAGTTGTTGTAAGAATACTTTATTCTTAATTAACTAAGTTTTAGTTTTGATTTCTCTAAGCATATATTAATGTTTGATTATATTCATCTAACCTCAAAATTTGTAAAATATATAATAACTAGCATATTAATTTTTGTTAATATTTACTTTTAATGTTGTTGATTGTATTATATTAAATGAAGATTTAAAAATAACAATAAATTAAAGTGATTTAATATTAAATAGCACATGTCTTTAAAAAATTATAAGAAATTAAACTTTAAAATAGAATTCAACAATGGCAAAACATCATTTAACATTATAATATTTCTTTGAATTCGATGTAAATTTAAATTTATCATTACATATACTTTATTAATATATAAAAAGATATTAATAAAGTTTTGATTCCATATAATATTTGTCATTAACAACGACGTCAAACTTCATATAATGATCGAAAGAATGAACAATATACAATGTTTTGATTCTACGGGCATTATGAAGATCAAAATATTTTGAGAGAAAATCCATCTTCAAGTAAGATGTCGTCGGTAACTAATCGACTCCTTTTTTCCAATAATGTCAACCGTAGACGTGATTTTTTACATTAGCACCTTGAGAATCAGCTTCAAACCCTTTGATCCTGAAAGACTATTAAAACATTTTCGAAAATTTGTAAAAACAAGAATGAAAAATAGATAATTATTAATTTTGAAGGTGACATTAGTAAGACAAATGTTTGTTTTTTTAATTGATATATTAATGTTAAATTATGTTCAAATTTTCAAAACAATAGACGTTAATGAATATATCTCGAAAAGGGATTGTAATATCCACTATATATTATTATAATAAGAAAAATTAGTATGTATTATTAAAGTTGTTGTAAGAATATGTTGTTCTGATTACTCTAAGCATATATTAATGTTTGATTATATTCAATTAACTTCCCGATTTGCAATTGCCAAATATATAATAGTTAAAGTATTATTTATGCTAACATTTACTTTTAGTTTCGTTCGTTGTATTATATGAAAGGAAGATTTAAAAAGGTCAAGTAATTAAGGTGACTCAATATTAAATAGCACATGTCTTTAAATTTTTGAAAGAAATTATACTTTATAATAGACTTCAACAATGGCAAAAACATCATTTAAAGTTATAATATTTCTTTAAATTCGATGTAAATTAAAATTTATCATCACATATACTTTATTATATATAAAAGGATATTTGTCAAGAATTTTACTTGATTCCACAAAAGTTTTGTTATTACCGACGACATCAACTTCATATAATGCTTGAAAGTGTGGATAATACACTTTGTTTTGATTCTACGGGCATCATGAAGATCAAAGTATTTAGACAGAAATATCTTCTTAAAGCAGGATGTCGTCTGCCACTAACCGACTCCTTTATCCAATAATGTCAAGCACAGACATATTTTTTACATTAGCACCTTGAGAATCAGCTTCAAACCCTTTCATCTTGAAAGCATATTGAATTCTTTCCGAAAATGTGTAAAAACAAAATTAAAAAATAAATAATTATTAATTTTGTAAATGACAATAGTAAGACAAAAGATTATTTTTTAATTGATGTATTAATGCTAAATCATGTTCAAATTTCAAAACAAAAGACATTAATGAAAATATCTCGAAAAAGGCTTGTAATTTATAGTATTTATTATTATAAAATAAGAAAAATTAATTTAAATTATTAAAGTTGTTGTAAGAATACTTTATTCTTAATTAACTAAGTTTTAGTTTTGATTTCTCTAAGCATATATTAATGTTTGATTATATTCATCTAACCTCAAAATTTGTAAAATATATAATAACTAGCATATTAATTTTGTTAATATTTACTTTTAATGTTGTTGATTGTATTATATTAAATGAAGATTTAAAAATAACAATAAATTAAAGTGATTTAATATTAAATAGCACATGTCTTTAAAAAATTATAAGAAATTAAACTTTAAAATAGAATTCAACAATGGCAAAACATCATTTAACATTATAATATTTCTTTGAATTCGATGTAAATTTAAATTTATCATTACATATACTTTATTAATATATAAAAAGATATTCGTCAAGAATTTTATTTGATTCCATATAATATTTGTCATTAACAACGACGTCAAACTTCATATAATGATCGAAAGAATGAACAATATACAATGTTTTGATTCTACGGGCATTATGAAGATCAAAATATTTTGAGAGAAATTCATCTTCAAGTAAGATGTCGTCGGTCACTAATCGACTCCTTTTTTCCAATAATGTCAACCGTAGACGTGATTTTTTACATTAGCACCTTGAGAATCAGCTTCAAACCCTTTGATCCTGAAAGACTATTAAAACATTTTCGAAAATTTGTAAAAACAAGAATGAAAAATAGATAATTATTAATTTTGAAGGTGACATTAGTAAGACAAATTTTGTTTTTTTAATTGATATATTAATGTTAAATTATGTTCAAATTTTCAAACAATAGACGTTAATGAATATATCTCGAAAAGGGATTGTAATATCCACTATATATTATTATATAATAAGAAAATTAGTATGTATTATTAAAGTTGTTGTAAGAATATGTTGTTCTGATTACTCTAAGCATATATTAATGTTTGATTATATTCAATTAACTTCCCGATTTGCAATTGCCAAATATATAATAGTTAAAGTATTATTTTATGCTAACATTTACTTTTAGTTTCGTTCGTTGTATTATATGAAAGGAAGATTTAAAAAGGTCAAGTAATTAAGGTGACTCAATATTAAATAGCACATGTCTTTAAATTTTTTGAAAGAAATTATACTTTATAATAGACTTCAACAATGGCAAAACATCATTTAAAGTTATAATATTTCTTTAAATTCGATGTAAATTAAAATTTATCATCACATATACTTTATTAATATATAAAAGGATATTTGTCAAGAATTTTACTTGATTCCACAAAAGTTTTGTTATTACCGACGACATCAAACTTCATATAATGCTTGAAAGTGTGGATAATACACTTTGTTTTGATTCTACGGGCATCATGAAGATCAAAGTATTTAGACAGAAATATCTTCTTAAAGCAGGATGTCGTCTGCCACTAACCGACTCCTTTATCCAATAATGTCAAGCACAGACATAATTTTTTACATTAGCACCTTGAGAATCAGCTTCAAACCCTTTCATCTTGAAAGCATATTGAATTCTTTCCGAAAATGTGTAAAAACAAAATTAAAAAATAAATAATTATTAATTTTGTAAATGACAATAGTAAGACAAAAGATTATTTTTTAATTGATGTATTAATGCTAAATCATGTTCAAATTTTCAAAAACAAGACATTAATGAAAAATCTCGAAAAAAGGCTTGTAATTTATAGTATTTATTATTATAAAATAAGAAAAATTAATTTAAATTATTAAAGTTGTTGTAAGAATACTTTATTCTTAATTAACTAAGTTTTAGTTTTGATTTCTCTAAGCAAATTAATGTTTGATTATATTCATCTAACCTCAAAATTTGTAAAATATAATAACTAGCATATTAATTTTTGTTAATATTTACTTTTAATGTTGTTGATTGTATTATATTAAATGAAGATTTAAAAATAACAATAAATTAAAGTGATTTAATATTAAATAGCACATGTCTTTAAAAAATTATAAGAAATTAAACTTTAAAATAGAATTCAACAATGGCAAAACATCATTTAACATTATAATATTTCTTTGAATTCGATGTAAATTAAATTTATCATTACATATACTTTATTAATATATAAAAATATTCGTCAAGAATTTATTTGATTCCATATAATATTTGTCATTAACAACGACGTCAAACTTCATATAATGATCGAAAGAATGAACAATATACAATGTTTTGATTCTACGGGCATTATGAAGATCAAAATATTTTGAGAGAAAATTCATCTTCAAGTAAGATGTCGTCGGTCACTAATCGACTCCTTTTTTCCAATAATGTCAACCGTAGACGTGATTTTTTACATTAGCACCTTGAGAATCAGCTTCAAACCCTTTGATCCTGAAAGACTATTAAAACATTTTCGAAAATTTGTAAAAACAAGAATGAAAAATAGATAATTATTAATTTTGAAGGTGACATTAGTAAGACAAATGTTTGTTTTTTTAATTGATATATTAATGTTAAATTATGTTCAAATTTTCAAAACAATAGACGTTAATGAATATATCTCGAAAAGGGATTGTAATATCCACTATATATTATTATATAATAAGAAAAATTAGTATGTATTATTAAAGTTGTTGTAAGAATATGTTGTTCTGATTACTCTAAGCATATATTAATGTTTGATTATATTCAATTAACTTCCCGATTTGCAATTGCCAAATATATAATAGTTAAAGTATTATTTTATGCTAACATTTACTTTTAGTTTCGTTCGTTGTATTATATGAAAGGAAGATTTAAAAAGTCAAGTAATTAAGGTGACTCAATATTAAATAGCACATGTCTTTAAATTTTTTGAAAGAAATTATACTTTATAATAGACTTCAACAATGGCAAAACATCATTTAAAGTTATAATATTTCTTTAAATTCGATGTAAATTAAAATTTATCATCACATATACTTTATTAATATATAAAAGGATATTTGTCAAGAATTTTACTTGATTCCACAAAAGTTTTGTTATTACCGACGGCATCAAACTTCATATAATACTTGAAAGTGTGGATAATACACTTTGTTTTGATTCTACGGGCATCATGAAGATCAAAGTATTTAGACAGAAATATCTTCTTAAAGCAGGATGTCGTCTGCCACTAACCGACTCCTTTATCCAATAATGTCAAGCACAGACATAATTTTTTACATTAGCACCTTGAGAATCAGCTTCAAACCCTTTCATCTTGAAAGCATATTGAATTCTTTCCGAAAATGTGTAAAACCAAAATTAAAAAACAAATAATTATTAATTTTGTAAATGACAATAGTAAGACAAAAGATTATTTTTTAATTGATGTATTAATGCTAAATCATGTTCAAATTTTAAAAACAAAAGACATTAATGAAAATATCTCGAAAAAAGGCTTGTAATTTTTAGTATTTATTATTATAAAATAAGAAAAATTAATTTAAATTATTAAAGTTGTTGTAAGAATACTTTATTCTTAATTAACTAAGTTTTAGTTTTGATTTCTCTAAGCATATATTAATGTTTGATTATATTCATCTAACCTCAAAATTTGTAAAATATATAATAACTAGCATATAAATTTTTGTTAATATTTACTTTTAATGTTGTTGATTGTATTATATTAAATGAAGATTTAAAAATAACAATAAATTAAAGTGATTTAATTTTAAATAGCACATGTCTTTAAAAAAATTATAAGAAATTAAACTTTAAAATAGAATTCAACAATGGCAAAACATCATTTAACATTATAATATTTCTTTGAATTCGATGTAAATTTAAATTTATCATTACATATACTTTATTAATATATAAAAAGATATTAATAAAGTGTTGGTTCCATATAATATTTGTCATTAACAACGACGTATAACTTCATATAATGATCGAAAGAATGAACAATATACAATGTTTTGATTCTACGGGCATTATGAAGATCAAAATATTTTGAGAGAAAATCCATCTTCAAGTAAGATGTCGTCGGTAACTAATCGACTCCTTTTTTCCAATAATGTCAACCGTAGACGTGATTTTTTACATTAGCACCTTGAGAATCAGCTTCAAACCCTTTGATCCTGAAAGACTATTAAAACATTTTCGAAAAATTGTAAAAACAAGAATGAAAAATAGATAATTATTAATTTTGAAGGTGACATTAGTAAGACAAATGTTTGTTTTTTTAATTGATATATTAATGTTAAATTATGTTCAAAATTTCAAAACAATAGACGTTAATGAATATATCTCGAAAAGGGATTGTAATATCCACTATATATTATTATATAATAAGAAAAATTAGTATGTATTATTAAAGTTGTTGTAAGAATATGTTGTTCTGATTACTCTAAGCATATATTAATGTTTGATTATATTCAATTAACTTCCCGATTTGCAATTGCCAAATATATAATAGTTAAAGTATTATTTTATGCTAACATTTACTTTTAGTTTCGGTCGTTGTATTATATGTAAGGAAGATTTAAAAAGGTCAAATAATTAAGGTGACTCGATATTAAATAGCACATGTCTTTAAATTTTTTGAAAGAAATTATACTTTATAATAGACTTCAACAATGGCAAAACATCATTTAACTTTATAATATTTCTTTAAATTCGATGTAAATTAAAATTTATCATCACATATACTTTATTAATATATAAAAGATGTCAAGAATTTTACTTGATTCCACAAAAGTTTTGTTATTACCGACGACATCAATCTTCATATAATGCTTGAAAGTGTGGATAATACACTTTGTTTTGATTCTACGGGCATCATGAAGCTCAAAGTATTTAGACAGAAATATCTTCTTAAAGCAGGATGTCGTCTGCCACTAACCGACTCCTTTATCCAATAATGTCAAGCCCAGACAATATTTTTTACATTAGCACCTTGAGAATCAGCTTCAAACCCTTTCATCTTGAAAGCATATTGAATTCTTTCCGAAAATGTGTAAAAACAAAATTTAAAAATAAATAATTATTAATTTTGTAAATGACAATAGTAAGACAAAAGATTATTTTTTAATTGATGTATTAATGCTAAATCATGTTCAAATTTTCAAAACAAAAGACATTAATGAAAATATCTCGAAAAAAGGCTTGTAATTTATAGTATTTATTATTATAAAATAAGAAAAATTAATTTAAATTATTAAAGTTGTTGTAAGAATACTTTATTCTTAATTAACTAAGTTTTAGTTTTGATTTCTCTAAGCATATATTAATGTTTGATTATATTCATCTAACCTCAAAATTTGTAAAATATATAATAACTAGCATATAAATTTTTGTTAATATTTACTTTTAATGTTGTTGATTGTATTATATTAAATGAAGATTTAAAAATAACAATAAATTAAAGTGATTTAATATTAAATAGCACATGTCTTTAAAAAAATTATAAGAAATTAAACTTTAAAATAGAATTCAACAATGGCAAAACATCATTTAACATTATAATATTTCTTTGAATTCGATGTAAATTTAAATTTATCATTACATATACTTTATTAATATATAAAAAGATATTCGTCAAGAATTTTATTTGATTCCATATAATATTTGTCATTAACAACGACGTCAAACTTCATATAATGATCGAAAGAATGAACAATATACAATGTTTTGATTCTACGGGCATTATGAAGATCAAAATATTTTGAGAGAAAATTCATCTTCAAGTAAGATTTCGTCGGTCACTAATCGACTCCTTTTTTCCAATAATGTCAACCGTAGACGTGATTTTTTACATTAGCACCTTGAGAATCAGCTTCAAACCCTTTGATCCTGAAAGACTATTAAAACATTTTCGAAAATTTGTAAAAACAAGAATGAAAAATAGATAATTATTAATTTTGAAGGTGACATTAGTAAAAGACAAATGTTTGTTTTTTTAATTGATATATTAATGTTAAATTATGTTCAAATTTTCAAAACAATAGACGTTAATGAATATATCTCGAAAAGGGATTGTAATATCCACTATATATTATTCTATAATAAGAAAATATAGTATGTATTATTAAAGTTGTTGTAAGAATATGTTGTTCTGATTACTCTAAGCATATATTAATGTTTGATTATATTCAATTAACTTCCCGATTAGCAATTGCCAAATATATAATAGTTAAAGTATTATTTTATGCTAACATTTACTTTTAGTTTCGTTCGTTGTATTATATGAAAGGAAGATTTAAAAAGGTCAAGTAATTAAGGTAACTCAATATTAAATAGCACATGTCTTTAAATTTTTTGAAAGAAATTATACTTTATAATAGACTTCAACAATGGCAAAACATCATTTAAAGTTATAATATTTCTTTAAATTCGATGTAAATTAAAATTTATCATCACATATACTTTATTAATATATAAAAGGATATTTGTCAAGAATTTTACTTGATTCCACAAAAGTTTTGTTATTACCGACGACATCAAACTTCATATAATGCTTGAAAGTGTGGATAATACACTTTGTTTTGATTCTACGGGCATTATGAAGATCACAGTATTTAGACAGAAATATCTTCTTAAAGCAGGATGTCGTCTGCCACTAACCGACTCCTTTATCCAATAATGTCAAGCACAGACATAATTTTTTACATTAGCACCTTGAGAATCAACTTCAAACCCTTTCATCTTGAAAGCATATTGAATTCTTTCCTGAAAATGTGTAAAAATAAAATTAAAAAATAAATAATTATTAATTTTGTAAATGAAAATAGTAAGACAAAAGTTTATTTTTTGATTGATGTATTAATGCTAAATTATGTTCAAATTTTCAAAACAAAAGACATTAATGAATATATCTCGAAAAAAGGCTTGTAATTTATAGTATTTATTATTATAAAATAAGAAAAATTAATTTAAATTGTTAAAGTTGTTGTAAGAATACTTTATTCTTAATTAACTAAGTTTTAGTTTTGATTTCTCTAAGCATATATTAATGTTTGATTATATTCATCTAACCTCAAAATTTGTAAAATATATAATAACTAGCATATTAATTTTTGTTAATATTTACTTTTAATGTTGTTGATTGTATTATATTAAATGAAGATTTAAAAATAACAATAAATTAAAGTGATTTAAAATTAAATAGCACATGTTTTTAAAAAAATTATAAGAAATTAAACTTTAAAATAGAATTCAACAATGGCAAAACATCATTTAACATTAAAATACTTCTTTGAATTCGATGTAAATTTAAATTTATCATTACATATACTTTATTAATATATAAAAAGATATGCTAACATTTACTTTTAGTTTCGTTCGTTGTATTATATGAAAGGAAGATTTAAAAAGGTCAAGTAATTAAGGTGACTCAATATTAAATAGCACATGTCTTTAAATTTTTTGAAAGAAATTATACTTTATAATAGACTTCAACAATGGCAAAACATCATTTAAAGTTATAATATTTCTTTAAATTCGATGTAAATTAAAATTTATCATCACATATACTTTATTAATATATAAAAGGATATTTGTCAAGAATTTTACTTGATTCCACAAAAGTTTTGTTATTACCGACGACATCAAACTTCATATAATGCTTGAAAGTGTGGATAATACACTTTGTTTTGATTCTACGGGCATCATGAAGCTCAAAGTATTTAGACAGAAATATCTTCTTAAAGCAGGATGTCGTCTGCCACTAACCGACTCCTTTATCCAATAATGTCAAGCCCAGACAATATTTTTTACATTAGCACCTTGAGAATCAGCTTCAAACCCTTTCATCTTGAAAGCATATTGAATTCTTTCCGAAAATGTGTAAAAACAAAATTTAAAAATAAATAATTATTAATTTTGTAAATGACAATAGTAAGACAAAAGATTATTTTTTAATTGATGTATTAATGCTAAATCATGTTCAAATTTTCAAAACAAAAGACATTAATGAAAATATCTCTAAAAAAGGCTTGTAATTTATAGTATTTATTATTATAAAATAAGAAAAATTAATTTAAATTATTAAAGTTGTTGTAAGAATACTTTATTCTTAATTAACTAAGTTTTAGTTTTGATTTCTCTAAGCATATATTAATGTTTGATTATATTCATCTAACCTCAAAATTTGTAAAATATATAATAACTAGCATATAAATTTTTGTTAATATTTACTTTTAATGTTGTTGATTGTATTATATTAAATGAAGATTTAAAAATAACAATAAATTAAAGTGATTTAATATTAAATAGCACATGTCTTTAAAAAAATTATAAGAAATTAAACTTTAAAATAGAATTCAACAATGGAAAAACATCATTAAACTTTATAATATTTCTTTGAATTCGATGTAAATTTAAATTTATCATTACATATACTTTACTAATATATAAAAAGATATTCGTCAAGAATTTTAATTGATTCCATATAATATTTGTCATTAGCAACGACGTCAAACTTCTTATAATGATCGAAAGAGTGAACAATATACTTTGTTTTGATTCTACGGGCATTATGAAGATCAAAATATTTTGAGAGAAAATTCATCTTCAAGTAAGATGTCGTCGGTCACTAATCGACTCCTTTTTTCCAATAATGTCAACCGTAGACGTGATTTTTTACATTAGCACCTTGAGAATCAGCTTCAAACCCTTTGATCCTGAAAGACTATTAAAACATTTTCGAAAATTTGTAAAAACAAGAATGAAAAATAGATAATTATTAATTTTGAAGGTGACATTAGTAAGACAAATGTTTGTTTTTTTAATTGATGTATTAATGTTAAATTATGTTCAAATTTTCAAAACAATAGACGTTAATGAATATATCTCGAAAAGGGATTGTAATACCCACTATATATTATTATATACTAAGAAAAATTAGTATGTATTATTAAAGTTGTTGTAAGAATATGTTGTTCTGATTACTCTAAGCATATATTAATGTTTGATTATATTCAATTAACTTCCAGATTTGCAATTGCCAAATATATAATAGTTAAAGTATTATTTTATGCTAACATTTACTTTTAGTTTCGTTCGTTGTATTATATGAAAGGAAGATTTAAAAAGGTCAAATAATTAAGGTGACTCGATATTAAATAGCACATGTCTTTAAATTTTTTGAAAGAAATTATACTTTATAATAGACTTCAACAATGGCAAAACATCATTTAACTTTATAATATTTCTTTAAATTCGATGTAAATTAAAATTTATCATCACATATACTTTATTAATATATAAAAGATGTCAAGAATTTTACTTGATTCCACAAAAGTTTTGTTATTACCGACGACATCAAACTTCATATAATGCTTGAAAGTGTGGATAATACACTTTGTTTTGATTCAACGGGCATCATGAAGCTCAAAGTATTTAGACAGAAATATCTTCTTAAAGCAGGATGTCGTCTGCCACTAACCGACTCCTTTATCCAATAATGTCAAGCACAGACATAATTTTTTACATTAGCACCTTGAGAATCAGCTTCAAACCCTTTCATCTTGAAAGCATATTGAATTCTTTCCGAAAATGTGTAAAAACAAAATTTAAAAATAAATAATTATTAATTTTGTAAATGACAATAGTAAGACAAAAGATTATTTTTTAATTGATGTATTAATGCTAAATCATGTTCAAATTTTCAAAACAAAAGACATTAATGAAAATATCTCTAAAAAAGGCTTGTAATTTATAGTATTTATTATTATAAAATAAGAAAAATTAATTTAAATTATTAAAGTTGTTGTAAGAATACTTTATTCTTAATTAACTAAGTTTTAGTTTTGATTTCTCTAAGCATATATTAATGTTTGATTATATTCATCTAACCTCAAAATTTGTAAAATATATAATAACTAGCATATAAATTTTTGTTAATATTTACTTTTAATGTTGTTGATTGTATTATATTAAATTAAGATTTAAAAATAACAATAAATTAAAGTGATTTAATATTAAATAGCACATGTCTTTAAAAAAATTATAAGAAATTAAACTTTAAAATAGAATTCAACAATGGAAAAACATCATTAAACTTTATAATATTTCTTTGAATTCGATGTAAATTTAAATTTATCATTACATATACTTTATTAATATATAAAAAGATATTCGTCAAGAATTTTATTTGATTCCATATAATATTTGTCATTAACAACGACGTCAAACTTCATATAATGATCGAAAGAATGAACAATATACAATGTTTTGATTCTACGGGCATTATGAAGATCAAAATATTTTGAGAGAAAATTCATCTTCAAGTAAGATGTCGTCGGTCACTAATCGACTCCTTTTTTCCAATAATGTCAACCGTAGACGTGATTTTTTACATTAGCACCTTGAGAATCAGCTTCAAACCCTTTGATCCTGAAAGACTATTAAAACATTTTCGAAAATTTGTAAAAACAAGAATGAAAAATAGATAATTATTAATTTTGAAGGTGACATTAGTAAAAGACAAATGTTTGTTTTTTTAATTGATATATTAATGTTAAATTATTTTCAAATTTTCAAAACAATACACGTTAATGAATATATCTCGAAAAGGGATTGTAATATCCACTATATATTATTATATAATAAGAAAATATAGTATGTATTATTAAAGTTGTTGTAAGAATATGTTGTTCTGATTACTCTAAGCATATATTAATGTTTGATTATATTCAATTAACTTCCCGATTTGCAATTGCCAAATATATAATAGTTACAGTATTATTTTATGCTAACATTTACTTTTAGTTTCGTTCGTTGTATTATATGAAAGGAAGATTTAAAAAGGTCAAGTAATTAAGGTGACTCAATATTAAATAGCACATGTCTTTAAATTTTTTGAAAGAAATTATACTTTATAATAGACTTCAACAATGGCAAAACATCATTTAAAGTTATAATATTTCTTTAAATTCGATGTAAATTAAAATTTATCATCACATATACTTTATTAATATATAAAAGGATATTTGTCAAGAATTTTACTTGATTCCACAAAAGTTTTGTTATTACCGACGGCATCAAACTTCATATAATGCTTGAAAGTGTGGATAATACACTTTGTTTTGATTCTACGGGCATCATGAAGATCAAAGTATTTAGACAGAAATATCTTCTTAAAGCAGGATGTCGTCTGCCACTAACCGACTCCTTTATCCAATAATGTCAAGCACAGACATAATTTTTTACATTAGCACCTTGAGAATCAGCTTCAAACCCTTTCATCTTGAAAGCATATTGAATTCTTTCCGAAAATGTGTAAAAACAAAATTAAAAAATAAATAATTATTAATTTTGTAAATGACAATAGTAAGACAAAAGATTATTTTTTAATTGATGTATTAATGCTAAATCATGTTCAAATTTTCAAAACAAAAGACATTAATGACAATATCTCGAAAAAAGGCTTGTAATTTATAGTATTTATTATTATAAAATAAGAAAAATTAATTTAAATTATTAAAGTTGTTGTAAGAATACTTTATTCTTAATTAACTAAGTTTTAGTTTTGATTTCTCTAAGCAAATATTAATGTTTGATTATATTCATCTAACCTCAAAATTCGTAAAATATATAATAACTAGCATATTAATTTTTGTTAATATTTACTTTTAATGTTGTTGATTGTATTATATTAAATGAAGATTTAAAAATAACAATAAATTAAAGTGATTTAATATTAAATAGCACATGTCTTTAAAAAATTATAAGAAATTAAACTTTAAAATAGAATTCAACAATGGCAAAACATCATTTAACATTATAATATTTCTTTGAATTCGATGTAAATTTAAATTTATCATTACATATACTTTATTAATATATAAAAATATATTCGTCAAGAATTTTATTTGATTCCATATAATATTTGTCATTAACAACGACGTCAAACTTCATATAATGATCGAAAGAATGAACAATATACAATGTTTTGATTCTACGGGCATTATGAAGATCAAAATATTTTGAGAGAAAATTCATCTTCAAGTAAGATGTCGTCGGTCACTAATTGACTCCTTTTTTCCAATAATGTCAACCGTAGACGTGATTTTTTACATTAGCACCTTGAGAATCAGCTTCAAACCCTTTGATCCTGAAAGACTATTAAAACATTTTCGAAAATTTGTAAAAACAAGAATGAAAAATAGATAATTATTAATTTTGAAGGTGACATTAGTAAGACAAATGTTTGTTTTTTTAATTGATATATTAATGTTTAATTATGTTCAAATTTTCAAAACAATAGACGTTAATGAATATATCTCGAAAAGGGATTGTAATATCCACTATATATTATTATATAATAAGAAAAATTAGTATGTATTATTAAAGTTGTTGTCAGAATATGTTGTTCTGATTACTCTAAGCATATATTAATGTTTGATTATATTCAATTAACTTCCCGATTTGCAATTGCCAAATATATAATAGTTAAAGTATTATTTTATGCTAACATTTACTTTTAGTTTTGTTCGTTGTATTATATGAAAGGAAGATTTAAAAAGGTCAAGTAATTAAGGTGACTCAATATTAAATAGCACATGTCTTTAAATTTTTTGAAAGAAATTATACTTTATAATAGACTTCAACAATGGCAAAACATCATTTAAAGTTATAATATTTTTTTAAATTCGATGTAAATTAAAATTTATCATCACATATACTTTATTAATATATAAAAGGATATTTGTCAAGAATTTTACTTGATTCCACAAAAGTTTTGTTATTACCGACGGCATCAAACTTCATATAATACTTGAAAGTGTGGATAATACACTTTGTTTTGATTCTACGGGCATCATGAAGATCAAAGTATTTAGACAGAAATATCTTCTTAAAGCAGGATGTCGTCTGCCACTAACCGACTCCTTTATCCAATAATGTCAAGCACAGACATAATTTTTTACATTAGCACCTTGAGAATCAGCTTCAAACCCTTTCATCTTGAAAGCATATTGAATTCTTTCCGAAAATGTGTAAAAACAAAATTAAAAAACAAATAATTATTAATTTTGTAAATGACAATAGTAAGACAAAAGATTATTTTTTAATTGATGTATTAATGCTAAATCATGTTCAAATTTTCAAAACAAAAGACATTAATGAAAATATCTCGAAAAAAGGCTTGTAATTTATAGTATTTATTATTATAAAATAAGAAAAATTAATTTAAATTATTAAAGTTGTTGTAAGAATACTTTATTCTTAATTAACTAAGTTTTAGTTTTGATTTCTCTAAGCATATATTAATGTTTGATTATATTCATCTAACCTCAAAATTTGTAAAATATATAATAACTAGCATATTAATTTTTGTTAATATTTACTTTTAATGTTGTTGATTGTATTATATTAAATGAAGATTTAAAAATAACAATAAATTAAAGTGATTTAATATTAAATAGCACATGTTTTTAAAAAAATTATAAGAAATTAAACTTTAAAATAGAATTCAACAATGGCAAAACATCATTTAACATTAAAATACTTCTTTGAATTCGATGTAAATTTAAATTTATCATTACATATACTTTATTAATATATAAAAAGATATGCTAACATTTACTTTTAGTTTCGTTCGTTGTATTATATGAAAGGAAGATTTAAAAAGGTCAAGTAATTAAGGTGACTCAATATTAAATAGCACATGTCTTTAAATTTTTTGAAAGAAATTATACTTTATAATAGACTTCAACAATGGCAAAACATCATTTAAAGTTATAATATTTCTTTAAATTCGATGTAAATTAAAATTTATCATCACATATACTTTATTAATATATAAAAGGATATTTGTCAAGAATTTTACTTGATTCCACAAAAGTTTTGTTATTACCGACGACATCAAACTTCATATAATGCTTGAAAGTGTGGATAATACACTTTGTTTTGATTCTACGGGAATTATGAAGATCAAAGTATTTAGACAGAAATATCTTCTTAAAGCAGGATGTCGTCTGCCACTAACCGACTCCTTTATCCAATAATGTCAAGCACAGACATAATTTTTTACATTAGCACCTTGAGAATCAACTTCAAACCCTTTCATCTTGAAAGCATATTGAATTCTTTCCTGAAAATGTGTAAAAATAAAATTAAAAAATAAATAATTATTAATTTTGTAAATGAAAATAGTAAGACAAAAGTTTATTTTTTGATTGATGTATTAATGCTAAATTATGTTCAAATTTTCAAAACAAAAGACATTAATGAATATATCTCGAAAAAAGGCTTGTAATTTATAGTATTTATTATTATAAAATAAGAAAAATTAATTTAAATTGTTAAAGTTGTTGTAAGAATACTTTATTCTTAATTAACTAAGTTTTAGTTTTGATTTCTCTAAGCATATATTAATGTTTGATTATATTCATCTAACCTCAAAATTTGTAAAATATATAATAACTAGCATATTAATTTTTGTTAATATTTACTTTTAATGTTGTTGATTGTATTATATTAAATGAAGATTTAAAAATAACAATAAATTAAAGTGATTTAATATTAAATAGCACATGTCTTTAAAAAAATTATAAGAAATTAAACTTTAAAATAGAATTCAACAATGGCAAAACATCATTTAACATTATAATATTTCTTTGAATTCGATGTAAATTTAAATTTATCATTACATATACTTTATTAATATATAAAAAGATATGCTAACATTTACTTTTAGTTTCGTTCGTTGTATTATATGAAAGGAAGATTTAAAAAGGTCAAGTAATTAAGGTGACTCAATATTAAATAACACATGTCTTTAAATTTTTTGAAAGAAATTATACTTTATAATAGACTTCAACAATGGCAAAACATCATTTAAAGTTATAATATTTCTTTAAATTCGATGTAAATTAAAATTTATCATCACATATACTTTATTAATATATAAAAGGATATTGGTCAAGAATTTTACTTGATTCCACAAATGTTTTGTTATTACCGACGACATCAAACTTCATATAATGCTTGAAAGTGTGGATAATACACTTTATTTTGATTCTACGGGCATCATGAAGATCAAAGTATTTAGACAGAAATATCTTCTTAAAGCAGGATGTCGTCTGCCACTAACCGACTCCTTTATCCAATAATGTCAAGCATAGACATAATTTTTTACATTAGCACCTTGAGAATCAACTTCAAACCCTTTCATCTTGAAAGCATATTGAATTCTTTCCGAAAATGTGTAAAAACAAAATTAAAAAATAAATAATTATTAATTTTGTAAATGACAATAGTAAGACAAAAGTTTATTTTTTGATTGATGTATTAATGCTAAATTATGTTCAAATTTTCAAAACAAAAGACATTAATGAAAATAACTCGAAAAAAGGCTTGTAATTTATAGTATATATTATTATAAAATAAGAAAAATTAATTTAAATTATTAAAGTTGTTGTAAGAATACTTTATTCTTAATTAACTAAGTTTTAGTTTTGATTTTTCTAAGCATATATTAATGTTTGATTATATTCATCTAACCTCAAAATTTGTAAAATATATAATAACTAGCATATTAATTTTGTTAACATTTACTTTTAATGTTGTTGATTGTATTATATTAAATGAAGATTTAAAAATAA
Organism: Lathyrus oleraceus; assembly: GCF_024323335.1. NCBI lineage: Eukaryota > Viridiplantae > Streptophyta > Magnoliopsida > Fabales > Fabaceae > Lathyrus > Lathyrus oleraceus. The sequence goes on along the minus strand of NW_026112690.1, from coordinate 52,866 downwards.
CAATAAATTAAAGTGATTTAATATTAAATAGCACATTTCTTTAAACAAATTATAAGAAATTAAACTTTAAAATAGAATTCAACAATGGCAAAACATCATTTAACATTATAATATTTCTTTGAATTCGATGTAAATTTAAATTTATCATTACATATACTTTATTATATATAAAAAGATATGCTAACATTTACTTTTAGTTTCGTTCGTTGTATTATATGAAAGGAAGATTTAAAAAGGTCAAGTAATTAAGGTGACTCAATATTAAATAGCACATGTCTTTAAATTTTTTGAAAGAAATTATACTTTATAATAGACTTCAACAATGGCAAAACATCATTTAAAGTTATAATATTTCTTTAAATTCGATGTAAATTAAAATTTATCATCACATATACTTTATTAATATATAAAAGGATATTTGTCAAGAATTTTACTTGATTCCACAAAAGTTTTGTTATTACCGACGACAACAAAGTTCATATAATGCTTGAAAGTGTGGATAATACACTTTGTTTTGATTCTACGGGTATTATGAAGATCAAAGTATTTAGACAGAAATATCTTCTTAAAGCAGGATGTCGTCTGCCACTAACCGACTCCTTTATCCAATAATGTCAAGCACAGACATAATTTTTTATATTAGCACCTTGAGAATCAGCTTCAAACCCTTTCATCTTGAAAGCATATTGAATTCTTTCCGAAAATGTGTAAAAACAAAATTAAAAAATAAATAATTATTAATTTTGTAAATGACAATAGTAAGACAAAAGTTTATTTTTTAATTGATGTATTAATGCTAAATTATGTTCAAATTTTCAAAACAAAAGACATTAATGAATATATCTCGAAAAAAGGCTTGTAATTTATAGTATTTATTATTATAAAATAAGAAAAATTAATTTAAATTGTTAAAGTTGTTGTAAGAATACTTTATTCTTAATTAACTAAGTTTTAGTTTTGATTTCTCTAAGCATATATTAATGTTTGATTATATTCATCTAACCTCAAAATTTGTAAAATATATAATAACTAGCATATTAATTTTTATTAATATTTACTTTTAATGTTGTTGATTGTATTATATTAAATGAAGATTTAAAAATAACAATAAATTAAAGTGATTTAATATTAAATAGCACATGTCTTTAAAAAAATTATAAGAAATTAAACTTTAAAATAGAATTCAACAATGGCAAAACATCATTTAACATTATAATATTTCTTTGAATTCGATGTAAATTTAAATTTATCATTACATATACTTTATTAATATATAAAAAGATATGCTAACATTTACTTTTAGTTTCGTTCGTTGTATTATATGAAAGGAAGATTTAAAAAGGTCAAGTAATTAAGGTGACTCAATATTAAATAACACATGTCTTTAAATTTTTTGAAAGAAATTATACTTTATAATAGACTTCAACAATGGCAAAACATCATTTAAAGTTATAATATTTCTTTAAATTCGATGTAAATTAAAATTTATCATCACATATACTTTATTAATATATAAAAGGATATTGGTCAAGAATTTTACTTGATTCCACAAATGTTTTGTTATTACCGACGACATCAAACTTCATATAATGCTTGAAAGTGTGGATAATACACTTTATTTTGATTCTACGGGCATCATGAAGATCAAAGTATTTAGACAGAAATATCTTCTTAAAGCAGGATGTCGTCTGCCACTAACCGACTCCTTTATCCAATAATGTCAAGCACAGACATAATTTTTTACATTAGCACCTTGAGAATCAACTTCAAACCCTTTCATCTTGAAAGCATATTGAATTCTTTCCGAAAATGTGTAAAAAAAAATTAAAAAATAAATAATTATTAATTTTGTAAATGACAATAGTAAGACAAAAGTTTATTTTTTGATTGATGTATTAATGCTAAATTATGTTCAAATTTTCAAAACAAAAGACATTAATGAAAATAACTCGAAAAAAGGCTTGTAATTTATAGTATATATTATTATAAAATAAGAAAAATTAATTTAAATTATTAAAGTTGTTGTAAGAATACTTTATTCTTAATTAACTAAGTTTTAGTTTTGATTTTTCTAAGCATATATTAATGTTTGATTATATTCATCTAACCTCAAAATTTGTAAAATATATAATAACTAGCATATTAATTTTTGTTAACATTTACTTTTAATGTTGTTGATTGTATTATATTAAATGAAGATTTAAAAATAACAATAAATTAAAGTGATTTAATATTAAATAGCACATTTCTTTAAACAAATTATAAGAAATTAAACTTTAAAATAGAATTCAACAATGGCAAAACATCATTTAACATTATAATATTTCTTTGAATTCGATGTAAATTTAAATTTATCATTACATATACTTTATTAATATATAAAAAGATATGCTAACATTTACTTTTAGTTTCGTTCGTTGTATTATATGAAAGGAAGATTTAAAAAGGTCAAGTAATTAAGGTGACTCAATATTAAATAGCACATGTCTTTAAATTTTTTGAAAGAAATTATACTTTATAATAGACTTCAACAATGGCAAAACATCATTTAAAGTTATAAAATTTCTTTAAATTCGATGTAAATTAAAATTTATCATCACATATACTTTATTAATATATAAAAGGATATTTGTCAAGAATTTTACTTGATTCCACAAAAGTTTTGTTATTACCGACGACAGCAAAGTTCATATAATGCTTGAAAGTGTGGATAATACACTTTGTTTTGATTCTACGGGCATTATGAAGATCAAAGTATTTAGACAGAAATATCTTCTTAAAGCAGGATGTCGTCTGCCACTAACCGACTCCTTTATCCAATAATGTCAAGCACAGACATAATTTTTTATATTAGCACCTTGAGAATCAGCTTCAAACCCTTTCATCTTGAAAGCATATTGAATTCTTTCCGAAAATGTGTAAAAACAAAATTAAAAAATAAATAATTATTAATTTTGTAAATGACAATAGTAAGACAAAAGTTTATTTTTTAATTGATGTATTAATGCTAAATTATGTTCAAATTTTCAAAACAAAAGACATTAATGAATATATCTCGAAAAAAGGCTTGTAATTTATAGTATTTATTATTATAAAATAAGAAAAATTAATTTAAATTGTTAAAGTTGTTGTAAGAATACTTTATTCTTAATTAACTAAGTTTTAGTTTTGATTTCTCTAAGCATATATTAATGTTTGATTATATTCATCTAACCTCAAAATTTGTAAAATATATAATAACTAGCATATTAATTTTTATTAATATTTACTTTTAATGTTGTTGATTGTATTATATTAAATGAAGATTTAAAAATAACAATAAATTAAAGTGATTTAATATTAAATAGCACATGTCTTTAAAAAAATTATAAGAAATTAAACTTTAAAATAGAATTCAACAATGGCAAAACATCATTTAACATTATAATATTTCTTTGAATTCGATGTAAATTTAAATTTATCATTACATATACTTTATTAATATATAAAAAGATATGCTAACATTTACTTTTAGTTTCGTTCGTTGTATTATATGAAAGGAAGATTTAAAAAGGTCAAGTAATTAAGGTGACTCAATATTAAATAACACATGTCTTTAAATTTTTTGAAAGAAATTATACTTTATAATAGACTTCAACAATGGCAAAACATCATTTAAAGTTATAATATTTCTTTAAATTCGATGTAAATTAAAATTTATCATCACATATACTTTATTAATATATAAAAGGATATTGGTCAAGAATTTTACTTGATTCCACAAATGTTTTGTTATTACCGACGGCATCAAACTTCATATAATGCTTGAAAGTGTGGATAATACACTTTATTTTGATTCTACGGGCATCATGAAGATCAAAGTATTTAGACAGAAATATCTTCTTAAAGCAGGATGTCGTCTGCCACTAACCGACTCCTTTATCCAATAATGTCAAGCACAGACATAATTTTTTACATTAGCACCTTGAGAATCAACTTCAAACCCTTTCATCTTGAAAGCATATTGAATTCTTTCCGAAAATGTGTAAAAACAAAATTAAAAAATAAATAATTATTAATTTTGTAAATGACAATAGTAAGACAAAAGTTTATTTTTGATTGATGTATTAATGCTAAATTATGTTCAAATTTTCAAAACAAAAGACATTAATGAAAATAACTCGAAAAAAGGCTTGTAATTTATAGTATATATTATTATAAAATAAGAAAAATTAATTTAAATTATTAAAGTTGTTGTAAGAATACTTTATTCTTAATTAACTAAGTTTTAGTTTTGATTTTTCTAAGCATATATTAATGTTTGATTATATTCATCTAACCTCAAAATTTGTAAAATATATAATAACTAGCATATTAATTTTTGTTAACATTTACTTTTAATGTTGTTGATTGTATTATATTAAATGAAGATTTAAAAATAACAATAAATTAAAGTGATTTAATATTAAATAGCACATTTCTTTAAACAAATTATAAGAAATTAAACTTTAAAATAGAATTCAACAATGGCAAAACATCATTTAACATTATAATATTTCTTTGAATTCGATGTAAATTTAAATTTATCATTACATATACTTTATTAATATATAAAAAGATATGCTAACATTTACTTTTAGTTTCGTTCGTTGTATTATATGAAAGGAAGATTTAAAAAGGTCAAGTAATTAAGGTGACTCAATATTAAATAGCACATGTCTTTAAATTTTTTGAAAGAAATTATACTTTATAATAGACTTCAACAATGGCAAAACATCATTTAAAGTTATAAAATTTCTTTAAATTCGATGTAAATTAAAATTTATCATCACATATACTTTATTAATATATAAAAGGATATTTGTCAAGAATTTTACTTGATTCCACAAAAGTTTTGTTATTACCGACGACAGCAAAGTTCATATAATGCTTGAAAGTGTGGATAATACACTTTGTTTTGATTCTACGGGCATTATGAAGATCAAAGTATTTAGACAGAAATATCTTCTTAAAGCAGGATGTCGTCTGCCACTAACCGACTCCTTTATCCAATAATGTCAAGCACAGACATAATTTTTTATATTAGCACCTTGAGAATCAGCTTCAAACCCTTTCATCTTGAAAGCATATTGAATTCTTTCCGAAAATGTGTAAAAACAAAATTAAAAAATAAATAATTATTAATTTTGTAAATGACAATAGTAAGACAAAAGTTTATTTTTTAATTGATGTATTAATGCTAAATTATGTTCAAATTTTCAAAACAAAAGACATTAATGAATATATCTCGAAAAAAGGCTTGTAATTTATAGTATTTATTATTATAAAATAAGAAAAATTAATTTAAATTGTTAAAGTTGTTGTAAGAATACTTTATTCTTAATTAACTAAGTTTTAGTTTTGATTTCTCTAAGCATATATTAATGTTTGATTATATTCATCTAACCTCAAAATTTGTAAAATATATAATAACTAGCATATTAATTTTTGTTAATATTTACTTTTAATGTTGTTGATTGTATTATATTAAATGAAGATTTAAAAATAACAATAAATTAAAGTGATTTAATATTAAATAGCACATGTCTTTAAAAAAATTATAAGAAATTAAACTTTAAAATAGAATTCAACAATGGCAAAACATCATTTAACATTATAATATTTCTTTGAATTCGATGTAAATTTAAATTTATCATTACATATACTTTATTAATATATAAAAAGATATGCTAACATTTACTTTTAGTTTCGTTCGTTGTATTATATGAAAGGAAGATTTAAAAAGGTCAAGTAATTAAGGTGACTCAATATTAAATAACACATGTCTTTAAATTTTTTGAAAGAAATTATACTTTATAATAGACTTCAACAATGGCAAAACATCATTTAAAGTTATAATATTTCTTTAAATTCGATGTAAATTAAAATTTATCATCACATATACTTTATTAATATATAAAAGGATATTGGTCAAGAATTTTACTTGATTCCACAAATGTTTTGTTATTACCGACGGCATCAAACTTCATATAATGCTTGAAAGTGTGGATAATACACTTTATTTTGATTCTACGGGCATCATGAAGATCAAAGTATTTAGACAGAAATATCTTCTTAAAGCAGGATGTCGTCTGCCACTAACCGACTCCTTTATCCAATAATGTCAAGCACAGACATAATTTTTTACATTAGCACCTTGAGAATCAACTTCAAACCCTTTCATCTTGAAAGCATATTGAATTCTTTCCGAAAATGTGTAAAAACAAAATTAAAAAATAAATAATTATTAATTTTGTAAATGACAATAGTAAGACAAAAGTTTATTTTTGATTGATGTATTAATGCTAAATTATGTTCAAATTTTCAAAACAAAAGACATTAATGAAAATAACTCGAAAAAAGGCTTGTAATTTATAGTATATATTATTATAAAATAAGAAAAATTAATTTAAATTATTAAAGTTGTTGTAAGAATACTTTATTCTTAATTAACTAAGTTTTAGTTTTGATTTTTCTAAGCATATATTAATGTTTGATTATATTCATCTAACCTCAAAATTTGTAAAATATATAATAACTAGCATATTAATTTTTGTTAACATTTACTTTTAATGTTGTTGATTGTATTATATTAAATGAAGATTTAAAAATAACAATAAATTAAAGTGATTTAATATTAAATAGCACATTTCTTTAAACAAATTATAAGAAATTAAACTTTAAAATAGAATTCAACAATGGCAAAACATCATTTAACATTATAATATTTCTTTGAATTCGATGTAAATTTAAATTTATCATTACATATACTTTATTAATATATAAAAAGATATGCTAACATTTACTTTTAGTTTCGTTCGTTGTATTATATGAAAGGAAGATTTAAAAAGGTCAAGTAATTAAGGTGACTCAATATTAAATAGCACATGTCTTTAAATTTTTTGAAAGAAATTATACTTTATAATAGACTTCAACAATGGCAAAACATCATTTAAAGTTATAAAATTTCTTTAAATTCGATGTAAATTAAAATTTATCATCACATATACTTTATTAATATATAAAAGGATATTTGTCAAGAATTTTACTTGATTCCACAAAAGTTTTGTTATTACCGACGACAGCAAAGTTCATATAATGCTTGAAAGTGTGGATAATACACTTTGTTTTGATTCTACGGGCATTATGAAGATCAAAGTATTTAGACAGAAATATCTTCTTAAAGCAGGATGTCGTCTGCCACTAACCGACTCCTTTATCCAATAATGTCAAGCACAGACATAATTTTTTATATTAGCACCTTGAGAATCAGCTTCAAACCCTTTCATCTTGAAAGCATATTGAATTCTTTCCGAAAATGTGTAAAAACAAAATTAAAAAATAAATAATTATTAATTTTGTAAATGACAATAGTAAGACAAAAGTTTATTTTTTAATTGATGTATTAATGCTAAATTATGTTCAAATTTTCAAAACAAAAGACATTAATGAATATATCTCGAAAAAAGGCTTGTAATTTATAGTATTTATTATTATAAAATAAGAAAAATTAATTTAAATTGTTAAAGTTGTTGTAAGAATACTTTATTCTTAATTAACTAAGTTTTAGTTTTGATTTCTCTAAGCATATATTAATGTTTGATTATATTCATCTAACCTCAAAATTTGTAAAATATATAATAACTAGCATATTAATTTTTGTTAATATTTACTTTTAATGTTGTTGATTGTATTATATTAAATGAAGATTTAAAAATAACAATAAATTAAAGTGATTTAATATTAAATAGCACATGTCTTTAAAAAAATTATAAGAAATTAAACTTTAAAATAGAATTCAACAATGGCAAAACATCATTTAACATTATAATATTTCTTTGAATTCGATGTAAATTTAAATTTATCATTACATATACTTTATTAATATATAAAAAGATATGCTAACATTTACTTTTAGTTTCGTTCGTTGTATTATATGAAAGGAAGATTTAAAAAGGTCAAGTAATTAAGGTGACTCAATATTAAATAACACATGTCTTTAAATTTTTTGAAAGAAATTATACTTTATAATAGACTTCAACAATGGCAAAACATCATTTAAAGTTATAATATTTCTTTAAATTCGATGTAAATTAAAATTTATCATCACATATACTTTATTAATATATAAAAGGATATTGGTCAAGAATTTTACTTGATTCCACAAAAGTTTTGTTATTACCGACGGCATCAAACTTCATATAATGCTTGAAAGTGTGGATAATACACTTTGTTTTGATTCTACGGGCATCATGAAGATCAAAGTATTTAGACAGAAATATCTTCTTAAAGCAGGATGTCGTCTGCCACTAACCGACTCCTTTATCCAATAATGTCAAGCACAGACATAATTTTTTACATTAGCACCTTGAGAATCAACTTCAAACCCTTTCATCTTGAAAGCATATTGAATTCTTTCCGAAAATGTGTAAAAACAAAATTAAAAAATAAATAATTATTAATTTTGTAAATGACAATAGTAAGACAAAAGTTTATTTTTGATTGATGTATTAATGCTAAATTATGTTCAAATTTTCAAAACAAAAGACATTAATGAAAATAACTCGAAAAAAGGCTTGTAATTTATAGTATATATTATTATAAAATAAGAAAAATTAATTTAAATTATTAAAGTTGTTGTAAGAATACTTTATTCTTAATTAACTAAGTTTTAGTTTTGATTTTTCTAAGCATATATTAATGTTTGATTATATTCATCTAACCTCAAAATTTGTAAAATATATAATAACTAGCATATTAATTTTTGTTAACATTTACTTTTAATGTTGTTGATTGTATTATATTAAATGAAGATTTAAAAATAACAATAAATTAAAGTGATTTAATATTAAATAGCACATTTCTTTAAACAAATTATAAGAAATTAAACTTTAAAATAGAATTCAACAATGGCAAAACATCATTTAACATTATAATATTTCTTTGAATTCGATGTAAATTTAAATTTATCATTACATATACTTTATTAATATATAAAAAGATATGCTAACATTTACTTTTAGTTTCGTTCGTTGTATTATATGAAAGGAAGATTTAAAAAGGTCAAGTAATTAAGGTGACTCAATATTAAATAGCACATGTCTTTAAATTTTTTGAAAGAAATTATACTTTATAATAGACTTCAACAATGGCAAAACATCATTTAAAGTTATAAAATTTCTTTAAATTCGATGTAAATTAAAATTTATCATCACATATACTTTATTAATATATAAAAGGATATTTGTCAAGAATTTTACTTGATTCCACAAAAGTTTTGTTATTACCGACGACAGCAAAGTTCATATAATGCTTGAAAGTGTGGATAATACACTTTGTTTTGATTCTACGGGCATTATGAAGATCAAAGTATTTAGACAGAAATATCTTCTTAAAGCAGGATGTCGTCTGCCACTAACCGACTCCTTTATCCAATAATGTCAAGCACAGACATAATTTTTTATATTAGCACCTTGAGAATCAGCTTCAAACCCTTTCATCTTGAAAGCATATTGAATTCTTTCCGAAAATGTGTAAAAACAAAATTAAAAAATAAATAATTATTAATTTTGTAAATGACAATAGTAAGACAAAAGTTTATTTTTTAATTGATGTATTAATGCTAAATTATGTTCAAATTTTCAAAACAAAAGACATTAATGAATATATCTCGAAAAAAGGCTTGTAATTTATAGTATTTATTATTATAAAATAAGAAAAATTAATTTAAATTGTTAAAGTTGTTGTAAGAATACTTTATTCTTAATTAACTAAGTTTTAGTTTTGATTTCTCTAAGCATATATTAATGTTTGATTATATTCATCTAACCTCAAAATTTGTAAAATATATAATAACTAGCATATTAATTTTTGTTAATATTTACTTTTAATGTTGTTGATTGTATTATATTAAATGAAGATTTAAAAATAACAATAAATTAAAGTGATTTAATATTAAATAGCACATGTCTTTAAAAAAATTATAAGAAATTAAACTTTAAAATAGAATTCAACAATGGCAAAACATCATTTAACATTATAATATTTCTTTGAATTCGATGTAAATTTAAATTTATCATTACATATACTTTATTAATATATAAAAAGATATGCTAACATTTACTTTTAGTTTCGTTCGTTGTATTATATGAAAGGAAGATTTAAAAAGGTCAAGTAATTAAGGTGACTCAATATTAAATAACACATGTCTTTAAATTTTTTGAAAGAAATTATACTTTATAATAGACTTCAACAATGGCAAAACATCATTTAAAGTTATAATATTTCTTTAAATTCGATGTAAATTAAAATTTATCATCACATATACTTTATTAATATATAAAAGGATATTGGTCAAGAATTTTACTTGATTCCACAAAAGTTTTGTTATTACCGACGGCATCAAACTTCATATAATGCTTGAAAGTGTGGATAATACACTTTGTTTTGATTCTACGGGCATCATGAAGATCAAAGTATTTAGACAGAAATATCTTCTTAAAGCAGGATGTCGTCTGCCACTAACCGACTCCTTTATCCAATAATGTCAAGCACAGACATAATTTTTTACATTAGCACCTTGAGAATCAACTTCAAACCCTTTCATCTTGAAAGCATATTGAATTCTTTCCGAAAATGTGTAAAAACAAAATTAAAAAATAAATAATTATTAATTTTGTAAATGACAATAGTAAGACAAAAGTTTATTTTTGATTGATGTATTAATGCTAAATTATGTTCAAATTTTCAAAACAAAAGACATTAATGAAAATAACTCGAAAAAAGGCTTGTAATTTATAGTATATATTATTATAAAATAAGAAAAATTAATTTAAATTATTAAAGTTGTTGTAAGAATACTTTATTCTTAATTAACTAAGTTTTAGTTTTGATTTTTCTAAGCATATATTAATGTTTGATTATATTCATCTAACCTCAAAATTTGTAAAATATATAATAACTAGCATATTAATTTTTGTTAACATTTACTTTTAATGTTGTTGATTGTATTATATTAAATGAAGATTTAAAAATAACAATAAATTAAAGTGATTTAATATTAAATAGCACATTTCTTTAAACAAATTATAAGAAATTAAACTTTAAAATAGAATTCAACAATGGCAAAACATCATTTAACATTATAATATTTCTTTGAATTCGATGTAAATTTAAATTTATCATTACATATACTTTATTAATATATAAAAAGATATGCTAACATTTACTTTTAGTTTCGTTCGTTGTATTATATGAAAGGAAGATTTAAAAAGGTCAAGTAATTAAGGTGACTCAATTTTAAATAGCACATGTCTTTAAATTTTTTGAAAGAAATTATACTTTATAATAGACTTCAACAATGGCAAAACATCATTTAAAGTTATAAAATTTCTTTAAATTCGATGTAAATTAAAATTTATCATCACATATACTTTATTAATATATAAAAGGATATTTGTCAAGAATTTTACTTGATTCCACAAAAGTTTTGTTATTACCGACGACATCAAACTTCATATAATGCTTGAAAGTGTGGATAATACACTTTGTTTTGATTCTACGGGCATTATGAAGATCAAAGTATTTAGACAGAAATATCTTCTTAAAGCAGGATGTCGTCTGCCACTAACCGACTCCTTTATCCAATAATGTCAAGCACAGACATAATTTTTTATATTAGTACCTTGAGAATCAGCTTCAAACCCTTTCATCTTGAAAGCATATTGAATTCTTTCCGAAAATGTGTAAAAACAAAATTAAAAAATAAATAATTATTAATTTTGTAAATGACAATAGTAAGACAAAAGTTTATTTTTTAATTGATGTATTAATGCTAAATTATGTTCAAATTTTCAAAACAAAAGACATTAATGAATATATCTCGAAAAAAGGCTTGTAATTTATAGTATTTATTATTATAAAATAAGAAAAATTAATTTAAATTGTTAAAGTTGTTGTAAGAATACTTTATTCTTAATTAACTAAGTTTTAGTTTTGATTTCTCTAAGCATATATTAATGTTTGATTATATTCATCTAACCTCAAAATTTGTAAAATATATAATAACTAGCATATTAATTTTTGTTAATATTACTTTTAATGTTGTTGATTGTATTATATTAAATGAAGATTTAAAAATAACAATAAATTAAAGTGATTTAATATTAAATAGCACATGTCTTTAAAAAAATTATAAGAAATTAAACTTTAAAATAGAATTCAACAATGGCAAAACATCATTTAACATTATAATATTTCTTTGAATTCGATGTAAATTTAAATTTATCATTACATATACTTTATTAATATATAAAAAGATATGCTAACATTTACTTTTAGTTTCGTTCGTTGTATTATATGAAAGGAAGATTTAAAAAGGTCAAGTAATTAAGGTGACTCAATATTAAATAACACATGTCTTTAAATTTTTTGAAAGAAATTATACTTTATAATAGACTTCAACAATGGCAAAACATCATTTAAAGTTATAATATTTCTTTAAATTCGATGTAAATTAAAATTTATCATCACATATACTTTATTAATATATAAAAGGATATTTGTCAAGAATTTTACTTGATTCCACAAAAGTTTTGTTATTACCGACGGCATCAAACTTCATATAATGCTTGAAAGTGTGGATAATACACTTTGTTTTGATTCTACGGGCATTATGAAGATCAAAGTATTTAGACAGAAATATCTTCTTAAAGCAGGATGTCGTCTGCCACTAACCGACTCCTTTATCCAATAATGTCAAGCACAGACATAATTTTTTACATTAGCACCTTGAGAATCAACTTCAAACCCTTTCATCTTGAAAGCATATTGAATTCTTTCCGAAAATGTGTAAAAACAAAATTAAAAAATAAATAATTATTAATTTTGTAAATGACAATAGTAAGACAAAAGTTTATTTTTTGATTGATGTATTAATGCTAAATTATGTTCAAATTTTCAAAACAAAAGACATTAATGAAAATAACTCGAAAAAAGGCTTGTAATTTATAGTATATATTATTATAAAATAAGAAAAATTAATTTAAATTATTAAAGTTGTTGTAAGAATACTTTATTCTTAATTAACTAAGTTTTAGTTTTGATTTTTCTAAGCATATATTAATGTTTGATTATATTCATCTAACCTCAAAATTTGTAAAATATATAATAACTAGCATATTAATTTTTGTTAACATTTACTTTTAATGTTGTTGATTGTATTATATTAAATGAAGATTTAAAAATAACAATAAATTAAAGTGATTTAATATTAAATAGCACATTTCTTTAAACAAATTATAAGAAATTAAACTTTAAAATAGAATTCAACAATGGCAAAACATCATTTAACATTATAATATTTCTTTGAATTCGATGTAAATTTAAATTTATCATTACATATACTTTATTAATATATAAAAAGATATGCTAACATTTACTTTTAGTTTCGTTCGTTGTATTATATGAAAGGAAGATTTAAAAAGGTCAAGTAATTAAGGTGACTCAATATTAAATAGCACATGTCTTTAAATTTTTTGAAAGAAATTATACTTTATAATAGACTTCAACAATGGCAAAACATCATTTAAAGTTATAATATTTCTTTAAATTCGATGTAAATTAAAATTTATCATCACATATACTTTATTAATATATAAAAGGATATTTGTCAAGAATTTTACTTGATTCCACAAAAGTTTTGTTATTACCGACGACATCAAACTTCATATAATGCTTGAAAGTGTGGATAATACACTTTGTTTTGATTCTACGGGCATCATGAAGATCAAAGTATTTAGACAGAAATATCTTCTTAAAGCAGGATGTCGTCTGCCACTAACCGACTCCTTTATCCAATAATGTCAAGCACAGACATAATTTTTTACATTAGCACCTTGAGAATCAACTTCAAACCCTTTCATCTTGAAAGCATATTGAATTCTTTCCGAAAATGTGTAAAAACAAAATTAAAAAATAAATAATTATTAATTTTGTAAATGACAATAGTAAGACAAAAGTTTATTTTTTGATTGATGTATTAATGCTAAATTATGTTCAAATTTTCAAAACAAAAGACATTAATGAAATAACTCGAAAAAAGGCTTGTAATTTATAGTATATATTATTATAAAATAAGAAAAATTAATTTAAATTATTAAAGTTGTTGTAAGAATACTTTATTCTTAATTAACTAAGTTTTAGTTTTGATTTTTCTAAGCATATATTAATGTTTGATTATATTCATCTAACCTCAAAATTTGTAAAATATATAATAACTAGCATATTAATTTTTGTTAACATTTACTTTTAATGTTGTTGATTGTATTATATTAAATGAAGATTTAAAAATAACAATAAATTAAAGTGATTTAATATTAAATAGCACATTTCTTTAAACAAATTATAAGAAATTAAACTTTAAAATAGAATTCAACAATGGCAAAACATCATTTAACATTATAATATTTCTTTGAATTCGATGTAAATTTAAATTTATCATTACATATACTTTATTAATATATAAAAAGATATGCTAACATTTACTTTTAGTTTCGTTCGTTGTATTATATGAAAGGAAGATTTAAAAAGGTCAAGTAATTAAGGTGACTCAATATTAAATAGCACATGTCTTTAAATTTTTTGAAAGAAATTATACTTTATAATAGACTTCAACAATGGCAAAACATCATTTAAAGTTATAATATTTCTTTAAATTCGATGTAAATTAAAATTTATCATCACATATACTTTATTAATATATAAAAGGATATTTGTCAAGAATTTTACTTGATTCCACAAAAGTTTTGTTATTACCGACGACATCAAACTTCATATAATGCTTGAAAGTGTGGATAATACACTTTGTTTTGATTCTACGGGCATCATGAAGATCAAAGTATTTAGACAGAAATATCTTCTTAAAGCAGGATGTCGTCTGCCACTAACCGACTCCTTTATCCAATAATGTCAAGCACAGACATAATTTTTTACATTAGCACCTTGAGAATCAGCTTCAAACCCTTTCATCTTGAAAGCATATTGAATTCTTTCCGAAAATGTGTAAAAACAAAATTAAAAAATAAATAATTATTAATTTTGTAAATGACAATAGTAAGACAAAAGTTTATTTTTTGATTGATGTATTAATGCTAAATTATGTTCAAATTTTCAAAACAAAAGACATTAATGAAATAACTCGAAAAAAGGCTTGTAATTTATAGTATATATTATTATAAAATAAGAAAATTTAATTTAAATTATTAAAGTTGTTGTAAGAATACTTTATTCTTAATTAACTAAGTTTTAGTTTTGATTTTTCTAAGCATATATTAATGTTTGATTATATTCATCTAACCTCAAAATTTGTAAAATATATAATAACTAGCATATTAATTTTTGTTAACATTTACTTTTAATGTTGTTGATTGTATTATATTAAATGAAGATTTAAAAATAACAATAAATTAAAGTGATTTAATATTAAATAGCACATTTCTTTAAAAAATTATAAGAAATTAAACTTTAAAATAGAATTCAACAATGGCAAAACATCATTTAACATTATAATATTTCTTTGAATTCGATGTAAATTTAAATTTATCATTACATATACTTTATTAATATATAAAAAGATATGCTAACATTTACTTTTAGTTTCGTTCGTTGTATTATATGAAAGGAAGATTTAAAAAGGTCAAGTAATTAAGGTGACTCAATATTAAATAGCACATGTCTTTAAATTTTTTGAAAGAAATTATACTTTATAATAGACTTCAACAATGGCAAAACATCATTTAAAGTTATAATATTTCTTTAAATTCGATGTAAATTAAAATTTATCATCACATATACTTTATTAATATATAAAAGGATATTTGTCAAGAATTTTACTTGATTCCACAAAAGTTTTGTTATTACCGACGACATCAAACTTCATATAATGCTTGAAAGTGTGGATAATACACTTTGTTTTGATTCTACGGGCATCATGAAGATCAAAGTATTTAGACAGAAATATCTTCTTAAAGCAGGATGTCGTCTGCCACTAACCGACTCCTTTATCCAATAATGTCAAGCACAGACATAATTTTTTACATTAGCACCTTGAGAATCAACTTCAAACCCTTTCATCTTGAAAGCATATTGAATTCTTTCCGAAAATGTGTAAAAACAAAATTAAAAAATAAATAATTATTAATTTTGTAAATGACAATAGTAAGACAAAAGTTTATTTTTTGATTGATGTATTAATGCTAAATTATGTTCAAATTTTCAAAACAAAAGACATTAATGAAAATAACTCGAAAAAAGGCTTGTAATTTATAGTATATATTATTATAAAATAAGAAAAATTAATTTAAATTATTAAAGTTGTTGTAAGAATACTTTATTCTTAATTAACTAAGTTTTAGTTTTGATTTTTCTAAGCATATATTAATGTTTGATTATATTCATCTAACCTCAAAATTTGTAAAATATATAATAACTAGCATATTAATTTTTGTTAACATTTACTTTTAATGTTGTTGATTGTATTATATTAAATGAAGATTTAAAAATAACAATAAATTAAAGTGATTTAATATTAAATAGCACATTTCTTTAAACAAATTATAAGAAATTAAACTTTAAAATAGAATTCAACAATGGCAAAACATCATTTAACATTATAATATTTCTTTGAATTCGATGTAAATTTAAATTTATCATTACATATACTTTATTAATATATAAAAAGATATGCTAACATTTACTTTTAGTTTCGTTCGTTGTATTATATGAAAGGAAGATTTAAAAAGGTCAAGTAATTAAGGTGACTCAATATTAAATAGCACATGTCTTTAAATTTTTTGAAAGAAATTATACTTTATAATAGACTTCAACAATGGCAAAACATCATTTAAAGTTATAAAATTTCTTTAAATTCGATGTAAATTAAAATTTATCATCACATATACTTTATTAATATATAAAAGGATATTTGTCAAGAATTTTACTTGATTCCACAAAAGTTTTGTTATTACCGACGACAGCAAAGTTCATATAATGCTTGAAAGTGTGGATAATACACTTTGTTTTGATTCTACGGGCATTATGAAGATCAAAGTATTTAGACAGAAATATCTTCTTAAAGCAGGATGTCGTCTGCCACTAACCGACTCCTTTATCCAATAATGTCAAGCACAGACATAATTTTTTATATTAGCACCTTGAGAATCAGCTTCAAACCCTTTCATCTTGAAAGCATATTGAATTCTTTCCGAAAATGTGTAAAAACAAAATTAAAAATAAATAATTATTAATTTTGTAAATGACAATAGTAAGACAAAAGTTTATTTTTTAATTGATGTATTAATGCTAAATTATGTTCAAATTTTCAAAACAAAAGACATTAATGAATATATCTCGAAAAAAGGCTTGTAATTTATAGTATTTATTATTATAAAATAAGAAAAATTAATTTAAATTGTTAAAGTTGTTGTAAGAATACTTTATTCTTAATTAACTAAGTTTTAGTTTTGATTTCTCTAAGCATATATTAATGTTTGATTATATTCATCTAACCTCAAAATTTGTAAAATATATAATAACTAGCATATTAATTTTTGTTAATATATACTTTTAATGTTGTTGATTGTATTATATTAAATGAAGATTTAAAAATAACAATAAATTAAAGTGATTTAATATTAAATAGCACATGTCTTTAAAAAAATTATAAGAAATTAAACTTTAAAATAGAATTCAACAATGGCAAAACATCATTTAACATTATAATATTTCTTTGAATTCAATGTAAATTTAAATTTATCATTACATATACTTTATTAATATATAAAAAGATATGCTAACATTTACTTTTAGTTTCGTTCGTTGTATTATATGAAAGGAAGATTTAAAAAGGTCAAGTAATTAAGGTGACTCAATATTAAATAACACATGTCTTTAAATTTTTTGAAAGAAATTATACTTTATAATAGACTTCAACAATGGCAAAACATCATTTAAAGTTATAATATTTCTTTAAATTCGATGTAAATTAAAATTTATCATCACATATACTTTATTAATATATAAAAGGATATTTGTCAAGAATTTTACTTGATTCCACAAAAGTTTTGTTATTACCGACGGCATCAAACTTCATATAATGCTTGAAAGTGTGGATAATACACTTTGTTTTGATTCTACGGGCATCATGAAGATCAAAGTATTTAGACAGAAATATCTTCTTAAAGCAGGATGTCGTCTGCCACTAACCGACTCCTTTATCCAATAATGTCAAGCACAGACATAATTTTTTACATTAGCACCTTGAGAATCAACTTCAAACCCTTTCATCTTGAAAGCATATTGAATTCTTTCCGAAAATGTGTAAAAAAAAATTAAAAAATAAATAATTATTAATTTTGTAAATGACAATAGTAAGACAAAAGTTTATTTTTTGATTGATGTATTAATGCTAAATTATGTTCAAATTTTCAAAACAAAAGACATTAATGAAAATAACTCGAAAAAAGGCTTGTAATTTATAGTATATATTATTATAAAATAAGAAAAATTAATTTAAATTATTAAAGTTGTTGTAAGAATACTTTATTCTTAATTAACTAAGTTTTAGTTTTGATTTTTCTAAGCATATATTAATGTTTGATTATATTCATCTAACCTCAAAATTTGTAAAATATATAATAACTAGCATATTAATTTTTGTTAACATTTACTTTTAATGTTGTTGATTGTATTATATTAAATGAAGATTTAAAAATAACAATAAATTAAAGTGATTTAATATTAAATAGCACATTTCTTTAAACAAATTATAAGAAATTAAACTTTAAAATAGAATTCAACAATGGCAAAACATCATTTAACATTATAATATTTCTTTGAATTCGATGTAAATTTAAATTTATCATTACATATACTTTATTAATATATAAAAAGATATGCTAACATTTACTTTTAGTTTCGTTCGTTGTATTATATGAAAGGAAGATTTAAAAAGGTCAAGTAATTAAGGTGACTCAATATTAAATAGCACATGTCTTTAAATTTTTTGAAAGAAATTATACTTTATAATAGACTTCAACAATGGCAAAACATCATTTAAAGTTATAAAATTTCTTTAAATTCGATGTAAATTAAAATTTATCATCACATATACTTTATTAATATATAAAAGGATATTTGTCAAGAATTTTACTTGATTCCACAAAAGTTTTGTTATTACCGACGACAGCAAAGTTCATATAATGCTTGAAAGTGTGGATAATACACTTTGTTTTGATTCTACGGGCATTATGAAGATCAAAGTATTTAGAGTGAAATATCTTCTTAAAGCAGGATGTCGTCTGCCACTAACCGACTCCTTTATCCAATAATGTCAAGCACAGACATAATTTTTTATATTAGCACCTTGAGAATCAGCTTCAAACCCTTTCATCTTGAAAGCATATTGAATTCTTTCCGAAAATGTGTAAAAACAAAATTAAAAATAAATAATTATTAATTTTGTAAATGACAATAGTAAGACAAAAGTTTATTTTTTAATTGATGTATTAATGCTAAATTATGTTCAAATTTTCAAAACAAAAGACATTAATGAATATATCTCGAAAAAAGGCTTGTAATTTATAGTATTTATTATTATAAAATAAGAAAAATTAATTTAAATTGTTAAAGTTGTTGTAAGAATACTTTATTCTTAATTAACTAAGTTTTAGTTTTGATTTCTCTAAGCATATATTAATGTTTGATTATATTCATCTAACCTCAAAATTTGTAAAATATATAATAACTAGCATATTAATTTTTGTTAATATATACTTTTAATGTTGTTGATTGTATTATATTAAATGAAGATTTAAAAATAACAATAAATTAAAGTGATTTAATATTAAATAGCACATGTCTTTAAAAAAATTATAAGAAATTAAACTTTAAAATAGAATTCAACAATGGCAAAACATCATTTAACATTATAATATTTCTTTGAATTCAATGTAAATTTAAATTTATCATTACATATACTTTATTAATATATAAAAAGATATGCTAACATTTACTTTTAGTTTCGTTCGTTGTATTATATGAAAGGAAGATTTAAAAAGGTCAAGTAATTAAGGTGACTCAATATTAAATAACACATGTCTTTAAATTTTTTGAAAGAAATTATACTTTATAATAGACTTCAACAATGGCAAAACATCATTTAAAGTTATAATATTTCTTTAAATTCGATGTAAATTAAAATTTATCATCACATATACTTTATTAATATATAAAAGGATATTTGTCAAGAATTTTACTTGATTCCACAAAAGTTTTGTTATTACCGACGGCATCAAACTTCATATAATGCTTGAAAGTGTGGATAATACACTTTGTTTTGATTCTACGGGCATCATGAAGATCAAAGTATTTAGACAGAAATATCTTCTTAAAGCAGGATGTCGTCTGCCACTAACCGACTCCTTTATCCAATAATGTCAAGCACAGACATAATTTTTTACATTAGCACCTTGAGAATCAACTTCAAACCCTTTCATCTTGAAAGCATATTGAATTCTTTCCGAAAATGTGTAAAAACAAAATTAAAAAATAAATAATTATTAATTTTGTAAATGACAATAGTAAGACAAAAGTTTATTTTTTGATTGATGTATTAATGCTAAATTATGTTCGAATTTTCAAAACAAAAGACATTAATGAAAATAACTCGAAAAAAGGCTTGTAATTTATAGTATATATTATTATAAAATTTGAAAAATTAATTTAAATTATTAAAGTTGTTGTAAGAATACTTTATTCTTAATTAACTAAGTTTTAGTTTTGATTTTTCTAAGCATATATTAATGTTTGATTATATTCATCTAACCTCAAAATTTGTAAAATATATAATAACTAGCATATTAATTTTTGTTAACATTTACTTTTAATGTTGTTGATTGTATTATATTAAATGAAGATTTAAAAATAACAATAAATTAAAGTGATTTAATATTAAATAGCACATTTCTTTAAACAAATTATAAGAAATTAAACTTTAAAATAGAATTCAACAATGGCAAAACATCATTTAACATTATAATATTTCTTTGAATTCGATGTAAATTTAAATTTATCATTACATATACTTTATTAATATATAAAAAGATATGCTAACATTTACTTTTAGTTTCGTTCGTTGTATTATATGAAAGGAAGATTTAAAAAGGTCAAGTAATTAAGGTGACTCAATATTAAATAGCACATGTCTTTAAATTTTTTGAAAGAAATTATACTTTATAATAGACTTCAACAATGGCAAAACATCATTTAAAGTTATAAAATTTCTTTAAATTCGATGTAAATTAAAATTTATCATCACATATACTTTATTAATATATAAAAGGATATTTGTCAAGAATTTTACTTGATTCCACAAAAGTTTTGTTATTACCGACGACAGCAAAGTTCATATAATGCTTGAAAGTGTGGATAATACACTTTGTTTTGATTCTACGGGCATTATGAAGATCAAAGTATTTAGAGTGAAATATCTTCTTAAAGCAGGATGTCGTCTGCCACTAACCGACTCCTTTATCCAATAATGTCAAGCACAGACATAATTTTTTATATTAGCACCTTGAGAATCAGCTTCAAACCCTTTCATCTTGAAAGCATATTGAATTCTTTCCGAAAATGTGTAAAAACAAAATTAAAAAATAAATAATTATTAATTTTGTAAATGACAATAGTAAGACAAAAGTTTATTTTTTAATTGATGTATTAATGCTAAATTATGTTCAAATTTTCAAAACAAAAGACATTAATGAATATATCTCGAAAAAAGGCTTGTAATTTATAGTATTTATTATTATAAAATAAGAAAAATTAATTTAAATTGTTAAAGTTGTTGTAAGAATACTTTATTCTTAATTAACTAAGTTTTAGTTTTGATTTCTCTAAGCATATATTAATGTTTGATTATATTCATCTAACCTCAAAATTTGTAAAATATATAATAACTAGCATATTAATTTTTGTTAATATATACTTTTAATGTTGTTGATTGTATTATATTAAATGAAGATTTAAAAATAACAATAAATTAAAGTGATTTAATATTAAATAGCACATGTCTTTAAAAAAATTATAAGAAATTAAACTTTAAAATAGAATTCAACAATGGCAAAACATCATTTAACATTATAATATTTCTTTGAATTCAATGTAAATTTAAATTTATCATTACATATACTTTATTAATATATAAAAAGATATGCTAACATTTACTTTTAGTTTCGTTCGTTGTATTATATGAAAGGAAGATTTAAAAAGGTCAAGTAATTAAGGTGACTCAATATTAAATAACACATGTCTTTAAATTTTTTGAAAGAAATTATACTTTATAATAGACTTCAACAATGGCAAAACATCATTTAAAGTTATAATATTTCTTTAAATTCGATGTAAATTAAAATTTATCATCACATATACTTTATTAATATATAAAAGGATATTTGTCAAGAATTTTACTTGATTCCACAAAAGTTTTGTTATTACCGACGGCATCAAACTTCATATAATGCTTGAAAGTGTGGATAATACACTTTGTTTTGATTCTACGGGCATCATGAAGATCAAAGTATTTAGACAGAAATATCTTCTTAAAGCAGGATGTCGTCTGCCACTAACCGACTCCTTTATCCAATAATGTCAAGCACAGACATAATTTTTTACATTAGCACCTTGAGAATCAACTTCAAACCCTTTCATCTTGAAAGCATATTGAATTCTTTCCGAAAATGTGTAAAAAAAAATTAAAAAATAAATAATTATTAATTTTGTACATGACAATAGTAAGACAAAAGTTTATTTTTTGATTGATGTATTAATGCTAAATTATGTTCGAATTTTCAAAACAAAAGACATTAATGAAAATAACTCGAAAAAAGGCTTGTAATTTATAGTATATATTATTATAAAATTTGAAAAATTAATTTAAATTATTAAAGTTGTTGTAAGAATACTTTATTCTTAATTAACTAAGTTTTAGTTTTGATTTTTCTAAGCATATATTAATGTTTGATTATATTCATCTAACCTCAAAATTTGTAAAATATATAATAACTAGCATATTAATTTTTGTTAACATTTACTTTTAATGTTGTTGATTGTATTATATTAAATGAAGATTTAAAAATAACAATAAATTAAAGTGATTTAATATTAAATAGCACATTTCTTTAAACAAATTATAAGAAATTAAACTTTAAAATAGAATTCAACAATGGCAAAACATCATTTAACATTATAATATTTCTTTGAATTCGATGTAAATTTAAATTTATCATTACATATACTTTATTAATATATAAAAAGATATGCTAACATTTACTTTTAGTTTCGTTCGTTGTATTATATGAAAGGAAGATTTAAAAAGGTCAAGTAATTAAGGTGACTCAATATTAAATAGCACATGTCTTTAAATTTTTTGAAAGAAATTATACTTTATAATAGACTTCAACAATGGCAAAACATCATTTAAAGTTATAAAATTTCTTTAAATTCGATGTAAATTAAAATTTATCATCACATATACTTTATTAATATATAAAAGGATATTTGTCAAGAATTTTACTTGATTCCACAAAAGTTTTGTTATTACCGACGACAGCAAAGTTCATATAATGCTTGAAAGTGTGGATAATACACTTTGTTTTGATTCTACGGGCATTATGAAGATCAAAGTATTTAGAGTGAAATATCTTCTTAAAGCAGGATGTCGTCTGCCACTAACCGACTCCTTTATCCAATAATGTCAAGCACAGACATAATTTTTTATATTAGCACCTTGAGAATCAGCTTCAAACCCTTTCATCTTGAAAGCATATTGAATTCTTTCCGAAAATGTGTAAAAACAAAATTAAAAAATAAATAATTATTAATTTTGTAAATGACAATAGTAAGACAAAAGTTTATTTTTTAATTGATGTATTAATGCTAAATTATGTTCAAATTTTCAAAACAAAAGACATTAATGAATATATCTCGAAAAAAGGCTTGTAATTTATAGTATTTATTATTATAAAATAAGAAAAATTAATTTAAATTGTTAAAGTTGTTGTAAGAATACTTTATTCTTAATTAACTAAGTTTTAGTTTTGATTTCTCTAAGCATATATTAATGTTTGATTATATTCATCTAACCTCAAAATTTGTAAAATATATAATAACTAGCATATTAATTTTTGTTAATATATACTTTTAATGTTGTTGATTGTATTATATTAAATGAAGATTTAAAAATAACAATAAATTAAAGTGATTTAATATTAAATAGCACATGTCTTTAAAAAAATTATAAGAAATTAAACTTTAAAATAGAATTCAACAATGGCAAAACATCATTTAACATTATAATATTTCTTTGAATTCAATGTAAATTTAAATTTATCATTACATATACTTTATTAATATATAAAAAGATATGCTAACATTTACTTTTAGTTTCGTTCGTTGTATTATATGAAAGGAAGATTTAAAAAGGTCAAGTAATTAAGGTGACTCAATATTAAATAACACATGTCTTTAAATTTTTTGAAAGAAATTATACTTTATAATAGACTTCAACAATGGCAAAACATCATTTAAAGTTATAATATTTCTTTAAATTCGATGTAAATTAAAATTTATCATCACATATACTTTATTAATATATAAAAGGATATTTGTCAAGAATTTTACTTGATTCCACAAAAGTTTTGTTATTACCGACGGCATCAAACTTCATATAATGCTTGAAAGTGTGGATAATACACTTTGTTTTGATTCTACGGGCATCATGAAGATCAAAGTATTTAGACAGAAATATCTTCTTAAAGCAGGATGTCGTCTGCCACTAACCGACTCCTTTATCCAATAATGTCAAGCACAGACATAATTTTTTACATTAGCACCTTGAGAATCAACTTCAAACCCTTTCATCTTGAAAGCATATTGAATTCTTTCCGAAAATGTGTAAAAAAAAATTAAAAAATAAATAATTATTAATTTTGTACATGACAATAGTAAGACAAAAGTTTATTTTTTGATTGATGTATTAATGCTAAATTATGTTCGAATTTTCAAAACAAAAGACATTAATGAAAATAACTCGAAAAAAGGCTTGTAATTTATAGTATATATTATTATAAAATTTGAAAAATTAATTTAAATTATTAAAGTTGTTGTAAGAATACTTTATTCTTAATTAACTAAGTTTTAGTTTTGATTTTTCTAAGCATATATTAATGTTTGATTATATTCATCTAACCTCAAAATTTGTAAAATATATAATAACTAGCATATTAATTTTTGTTAACATTTACTTTTAATGTTGTTGATTGTATTATATTAAATGAAGATTTAAAAATAACAATAAATTAAAGTGATTTAATATTAAATAGCACATTTCTTTAAACAAATTATAAGAAATTAAACTTTAAAATAGAATTCAACAATGGCAAAACATCATTTAACATTATAATATTTCTTTGAATTCGATGTAAATTTAAATTTATCATTACATATACTTTATTAATATATAAAAAGATATGCTAACATTTACTTTTAGTTTCGTTCGTTGTATTATATGAAAGGAAGATTTAAAAAGGTCAAGTAATTAAGGTGACTCAATATTAAATAGCACATGTCTTTAAATTTTTTGAAAGAAATTATACTTTATAATAGACTTCAACAATGGCAAAACATCATTTAAAGTTATAAAATTTCTTTAAATTCGATGTAAATTAAAATTTATCATCACATATACTTTATTAATATATAAAAGGATATTTGTCAAGAATTTTACTTGATTCCACAAAAGTTTTGTTATTACCGACGACAGCAAAGTTCATATAATGCTTGAAAGTGTGGATAATACACTTTGTTTTGATTCTACGGGCATTATGAAGATCAAAGTATTTAGACAGAAATATCTTCTTAAAGCAGGATGTCGTCTGCCACTAACCGACTCCTTTATCCAATAATGTCAAGCACAGACATAATTTTTTATATTAGCACCTTGAGAATCAGCTTCAAACCCTTTCATCTTGAAAGCATATTGAATTCTTTCCGAAAATGTGTAAAAACAAAATTAAAAATAAATAATTATTAATTTTGTAAATGACAATAGTAAGACAAAAGTTTATTTTTTAATTGATGTATTAATGCTAAATTATGTTCAAATTTTCAAAACAAAAGACATTAATGAATATATCTCGAAAAAAGGCTTGTAATTTATAGTATTTATTATTATAAAATAAGAAAAATTAATTTAAATTGTTAAAGTTGTTGTAAGAATACTTTATTCTTAATTAACTAAGTTTTAGTTTTGATTTCTCTAAGCATATATTAATGTTTGATTATATTCATCTAACCTCAAAATTTGTAAAATATATAATAACTAGCATATTAATTTTTGTTAATATATACTTTTAATGTTGTTGATTGTATTATATTAAATGAAGATTTAAAAATAACAATAAATTAAAGTGATTTAATATTAAATAGCACATGTCTTTAAAAAAATTATAAGAAATTAAACTTTAAAATAGAATTCAACAATGGCAAAACATCATTTAACATTATAATATTTCTTTGAATTCAATGTAAATTTAAATTTATCATTACATATACTTTATTAATATATAAAAAGATATGCTAACATTTACTTTTAGTTTCGTTCGTTGTATTATATGAAAGGAAGATTTAAAAAGGTCAAGTAATTAAGGTGACTCAATATTAAATAACACATGTCTTTAAATTTTTTGAAAGAAATTATACTTTATAATAGACTTCAACAATGGCAAAACATCATTTAAAGTTATAATATTTCTTTAAATTCGATGTAAATTAAAATTTATCATCACATATACTTTATTAATATATAAAAGGATATTTGTCAAGAATTTTACTTGATTCCACAAAAGTTTTGTTATTACCGACGGCATCAAACTTCATATAATGCTTGAAAGTGTGGATAATACACTTTGTTTTGATTCTACGGGCATCATGAAGATCAAAGTATTTAGACAGAAATATCTTCTTAAAGCAGGATGTCGTCTGCCACTAACCGACTCCTTTATCCAATAATGTCAAGCACAGACATAATTTTTTACATTAGCACCTTGAGAATCAACTTCAAACCCTTTCATCTTGAAAGCATATTGAATTCTTTCCGAAAATGTGTAAAAAAAAATTAAAAAATAAATAATTATTAATTTTGTACATGACAATAGTAAGACAAAAGTTTATTTTTTGATTGATGTATTAATGCTAAATTATGTTCGAATTTTCAAAACAAAAGACATTAATGAAAATAACTCGAAAAAAGGCTTGTAATTTATAGTATATATTATTATAAAATTTGAAAAATTAATTTAAATTATTAAAGTTGTTGTAAGAATACTTTATTCTTAATTAACTAAGTTTTAGTTTTGATTTTTCTAAGCATATATTAATGTTTGATTATATTCATCTAACCTCAAAATTTGTAAAATATATAATAACTAGCATATTAATTTTTGTTAACATTTACTTTTAATGTTGTTGATTGTATTATATTAAATGAAGATTTAAAAATAACAATAAATTAAAGTGATTTAATATTAAATAGCACATTTCTTTAAACAAATTATAAGAAATTAAACTTTAAAATAGAATTCAACAATGGCAAAACATCATTTAACATTATAATATTTCTTTGAATTCGATGTAAATTTAAATTTATCATTACATATACTTTATTAATATATAAAAAGATATGCTAACATTTACTTTTAGTTTCGTTCGTTGTATTATATGAAAGGAAGATTTAAAAAGGTCAAGTAATTAAGGTGACTCAATATTAAATAGCACATGTCTTTAAATTTTTTGAAAGAAATTATACTTTATAATAGACTTCAACAATGGCAAAACATCATTTAAAGTTATAAAATTTCTTTAAATTCGATGTAAATTAAAATTTATCATCACATATACTTTATTAATATATAAAAGGATATTTGTCAAGAATTTTACTTGATTCCACAAAAGTTTTGTTATTACCGACGACAGCAAAGTTCATATAATGCTTGAAAGTGTGGATAATACACTTTGTTTTGATTCTACGGGCATTATGAAGATCAAAGTATTTAGAGTGAAATATCTTCTTAAAGCAGGATGTCGTCTGCCACTAACCGACTCCTTTATCCAATAATGTCAAGCACAGACATAATTTTTTATATTAGCACCTTGAGAATCAGCTTCAAACCCTTTCATCTTGAAAGCATATTGAATTCTTTCCGAAAATGTGTAAAAACAAAATTAAAAAATAAATAATTATTAATTTTGTAAATGACAATAGTAAGACAAAAGTTTATTTTTTAATTGATGTATTAATGCTAAATTATGTTCAAATTTTCAAAACAAAAGACATTAATGAATATATCTCGAAAAAAGGCTTGTAATTTATAGTATTTATTATTATAAAATAAGAAAAATTAATTTAAATTGTTAAAGTTGTTGTAAGAATACTTTATTCTTAATTAACTAAGTTTTAGTTTTGATTTCTCTAAGCATATATTAATGTTTGATTATATTCATCTAACCTCAAAATTTGTAAAATATATAATAACTAGCATATTAATTTTTGTTAATATATACTTTTAATGTTGTTGATTGTATTATATTAAATGAAGATTTAAAAATAACAATAAATTAAAGTGATTTAATATTAAATAGCACATGTCTTTAAAAAAATTATAAGAAATTAAACTTTAAAATAGAATTCAACAATGGCAAAACATCATTTAACATTATAATATTTCTTTGAATTCAATGTAAATTTAAATTTATCATTACATATACTTTATTAATATATAAAAAGATATGCTAACATTTACTTTTAGTTTCGTTCGTTGTATTATATGAAAGGAAGATTTAAAAAGGTCAAGTAATTAAGGTGACTCAATATTAAATAACACATGTCTTTAAATTTTTTGAAAGAAATTATACTTTATAATAGACTTCAACAATGGCAAAACATCATTTAAAGTTATAATATTTCTTTAAATTCGATGTAAATTAAAATTTATCATCACATATACTTTATTAATATATAAAAGGATATTTGTCAAGAATTTTACTTGATTCCACAAAAGTTTTGTTATTACCGACGGCATCAAACTTCATATAATGCTTGAAAGTGTGGATAATACACTTTGTTTTGATTCTACGGGCATCATGAAGATCAAAGTATTTAGACAGAAATATCTTCTTAAAGCAGGATGTCGTCTGCCACTAACCGACTCCTTTATCCAATAATGTCAAGCACAGACATAATTTTTTACATTAGCACCTTGAGAATCAACTTCAAACCCTTTCATCTTGAAAGCATATTGAATTCTTTCCGAAAATGTGTAAAAAAAAATTAAAAAATAAATAATTATTAATTTTGTACATGACAATAGTAAGACAAAAGTTTATTTTTTGATTGATGTATTAATGCTAAATTATGTTCGAATTTTCAAAACAAAAGACATTAATGAAAATAACTCGAAAAAAGGCTTGTAATTTATAGTATATATTATTATAAAATTTGAAAAATTAATTTAAATTATTAAAGTTGTTGTAAGAATACTTTATTCTTAATTAACTAAGTTTTAGTTTTGATTTTTCTAAGCATATATTAATGTTTGATTATATTCATCTAACCTCAAAATTTGTAAAATATATAATAACTAGCATATTAATTTTTGTTAACATTTACTTTTAATGTTGTTGATTGTATTATATTAAATGAAGATTTAAAAATAACAATAAATTAAAGTGATTTAATATTAAATAGCACATTTCTTTAAACAACTTATAAGAAATTAAACTTTAAAATAGAATTCAACAATGGCAAAACATCATTTAACATTATAATATTTCTTTGAATTCGATGTAAATTTAAATTTATCATTACATATACTTTATTAATATATAAAAAGATATGCTAACATTTACTTTTAGTTTCGTTCGTTGTATTATATGAAAGGAAGATTTAAAAAGGTCAAGTAATTAAGGTGACTCAATATTAAATAGCACATGTCTTTAAATTTTTTGAAAGAAATTATACTTTATAATAGACTTCAACAATGGCAAAACATCATTTAAAGTTATAAAATTTCTTTAAATTCGATGTAAATTAAAATTTATCATCACATATACTTTATTAATATATAAAAGGATATTTGTCAAGAATTTTACTTGATTCCACAAAAGTTTTGTTATTACCGACGACAGCAAAGTTCATATAATGCTTGAAAGTGTGGATAATACACTTTGTTTTGATTCTACGGGCATTATGAAGATCAAAGTATTTAGAGTGAAATATCTTCTTAAAGCAGGATGTCGTCTGCCACTAACCGACTCCTTTATCCAATAATGTCAAGCACAGACATAATTTTTTATATTAGCACCTTGAGAATCAGCTTCAAACCCTTTCATCTTGAAAGCATATTGAATTCTTTCCGAAAATGTGTAAAAACAAAATTAAAAAATAAATAATTATTAATTTTGTAAATGACAATAGTAAGACAAAAGTTTATTTTTTAATTGATGTATTAATGCTAAATTATGTTCAAATTTTCAAAACAAAAGACATTAATGAATATATCTCGAAAAAAGGCTTGTAATTTATAGTATTTATTATTATAAAATAAGAAAAATTAATTTAAATTGTTAAAGTTGTTGTAAGAATACTTTATTCTTAATTAACTAAGTTTTAGTTTTGATTTCTCTAAGCATATATTAATGTTTGATTATATTCATCTAACCTCAAAATTTGTAAAATATATAATAACTAGCATATTAATTTTTGTTAATATATACTTTTAATGTTGTTGATTGTATTATATTAAATGAAGATTTAAAAATAACAATAAATTAAAGTGATTTAATATTAAATAGCACATGTCTTTAAAAAAATTATAAGAAATTAAACTTTAAAATAGAATTCAACAATGGCAAAACATCATTTAACATTATAATATTTCTTTGAATTCAATGTAAATTTAAATTTATCATTACATATACTTTATTAATATATAAAAAGATATGCTAACATTTACTTTTAGTTTCGTTCGTTGTATTATATGAAAGGAAGATTTAAAAAGGTCAAGTAATTAAGGTGACTCAATATTAAATAACACATGTCTTTAAATTTTTTGAAAGAAATTATACTTTATAATAGACTTCAACAATGGCAAAACATCATTTAAAGTTATAATATTTCTTTAAATTCGATGTAAATTAAAATTTATCATCACATATACTTTATTAATATATAAAAGGATATTTGTCAAGAATTTTACTTGATTCCACAAAAGTTTTGTTATTACCGACGGCATCAAACTTCATATAATGCTTGAAAGTGTGGATAATACACTTTGTTTTGATTCTACGGGCATCATGAAGATCAAAGTATTTAGACAGAAATATCTTCTTAAAGCAGGATGTCGTCTGCCACTAACCGACTCCTTTATCCAATAATGTCAAGCACAGACATAATTTTTTACATTAGCACCTTGAGAATCAACTTCAAACCCTTTCATCTTGAAAGCATATTGAATTCTTTCCGAAAATGTGTAAAAAAAAATAAAAAATAAATAATTATTAATTTTGTACATGACAATAGTAAGACAAAAGTTTATTTTTTGATTGATGTATTAATGCTAAATTATGTTCGAATTTTCAAAACAAAAGACATTAATGAAAATAACTCGAAAAAAGGCTTGTAATTTATAGTATATATTATTATAAAATTTGAAAAATTAATTTAAATTATTAAAGTTGTTGTAAGAATACTTTATTCTTAATTAACTAAGTTTTAGTTTTGATTTTTCTAAGCATATATTAATGTTTGATTATATTCATCTAACCTCAAAATTTGTAAAATATATAATAACTAGCATATTAATTTTTGTTAACATTTACTTTTAATGTTGTTGATTGTATTATATTAAATGAAGATTTAAAAATAACAATAAATTAAAGTGATTTAATATTAAATAGCACATTTCTTTAAACAACTTATAAGAAATTAAACTTTAAAATAGAATTCAACAATGGCAAAACATCATTTAACATTATAATATTTCTTTGAATTCGATGTAAATTTAAATTTATCATTACATATACTTTATTAATATATAAAAAGATATGCTAACATTTACTTTTAGTTTCGTTCGTTGTATTATATGAAAGGAAGATTTAAAAAGGTCAAGTAATTAAGGTGACTCAATATTAAATAGCACATGTCTTTAAATTTTTTGAAAGAAATTATACTTTATAATAGACTTCAACAATGGCAAAACATCATTTAAAGTTATAAAATTTCTTTAAATTCGATGTAAATTAAAATTTATCATCACATATACTTTATTAATATATAAAAGGATATTTGTCAAGAATTTTACTTGATTCCACAAAAGTTTTGTTATTACCGACGACAGCAAAGTTCATATAATGCTTGAAAGTGTGGATAATACACTTTGTTTTGATTCTACGGGCATTATGAAGATCAAAGTATTTAGAGTGAAATATCTTCTTAAAGCAGGATGTCGTCTGCCACTAACCGACTCCTTTATCCAATAATGTCAAGCACAGACATAATTTTTTATATTAGCACCTTGAGAATCAGCTTCAAACCCTTTCATCTTGAAAGCATATTGAATTCTTTCCGAAAATGTGTAAAAACAAAATTAAAAAATAAATAATTATTAATTTTGTAAATGACAATAGTAAGACAAAAGTTTATTTTTTAATTGATGTATTAATGCTAAATTATGTTCAAATTTTCAAAACAAAAGACATTAATGAATATATCTCGAAAAAAGGCTTGTAATTTATAGTATTTATTATTATAAAATAAGAAAAATTAATTTAAATTGTTAAAGTTGTTGTAAGAATACTTTATTCTTAATTAACTAAGTTTTAGTTTTGATTTCTCTAAGCATATATTAATGTTTGATTATATTCATCTAACCTCAAAATTTGTAAAATATATAATAACTAGCATATTAATTTTTGTTAATATATACTTTTAATGTTGTTGATTGTATTATATTAAATGAAGATTTAAAAATAACAATAAATTAAAGTGATTTAATATTAAATAGCACATGTCTTTAAAAAAATTATAAGAAATTAAACTTTAAAATAGAATTCAACAATGGCAAAACATCATTTAACATTATAATATTTCTTTGAATTCAATGTAAATTTAAATTTATCATTACATATACTTTATTAATATATAAAAAGATATGCTAACATTTACTTTTAGTTTCGTTCGTTGTATTATATGAAAGGAAGATTTAAAAAGGTCAAGTAATTAAGGTGACTCAATATTAAATAACACATGTCTTTAAATTTTTTGAAAGAAATTATACTTTATAATAGACTTCAACAATGGCAAAACATCATTTAAAGTTATAATATTTCTTTAAATTCGATGTAAATTAAAATTTATCATCACATATACTTTATTAATATATAAAAGGATATTTGTCAAGAATTTTACTTGATTCCACAAAAGTTTTGTTATTACCGACGGCATCAAACTTCATGTAATGCTTGAAAGTGTGGATAATACACTTTGTTTTGATTCTACGGGCATCATGAAGATCAAAGTATTTAGACAGAAATATCTTCTTAAAGCAGGATGTCGTCTGCCACTAACCGACTCCTTTATCCAATAATGTCAAGCACAGACATAATTTTTTACATTAGCACCTTGAGAATCAACTTCAAACCCTTTCATCTTGAAAGCATATTGAATTCTTTCCGAAAATGTGTAAAAAAAAATTAAAAAATAAATAATTATTAATTTTGTACATGACAATAGTAAGACAAAAGTTTATTTTTTGATTGATGTATTAATGCTAAATTATGTTCGAATTTTCAAAACAAAAGACATTAATGCAAATAACTCGAAAAAAGGCTTGTAATTTATAGTATATATTATTATAAAATTTGAAAAATTAATTTAAATTATTAAAGTTGTTGTAAGAATACTTTATTCTTAATTAACTAAGTTTTAGTTTTGATTTTTCTAAGCATATATTAATGTTTGATTATATTCATCTAACCTCAAAATTTGTAAAATATATAATAACTAGCATATTAATTTTTGTTAACATTTACTTTTAATGTTGTTGATTGTATTATATTAAATGAAGATTTAAAAATAACAATAAATTAAAGTGATTTAATATTAAATAGCACATTTCTTTAAACAACTTATAAGAAATTAAACTTTAAAATAGAATTCAACAATGGCAAAACATCATTTAACATTATAATATTTCTTTGAATTCGATGTAAATTTAAATTTATCATTACATATACTTTATTAATATATAAAAAGATATGCTAACATTTACTTTTAGTTTCGTTCGTTGTATTATATGAAAGGAAGATTTAAAAAGGTCAAGTAATTAAGGTGACTCAATATTAAATAGCACATGTCTTTAAATTTTTTGAAAGAAACTATACTTTATAATAGACTTCAACAATGGCAAAACATCATTTAAAGTTATAAAATTTCTTTAAATTCGATGTAAATTAAAATTTATCATCACATATACTTTATTAATATATAAAAGGATATTTGTCAAGAATTTTACTTGATTCCACAAAAGTTTTGTTATTACCGACGACAGCAAAGTTCATATAATGCTTGAAAGTGTGGATAATACACTTTGTTTTGATTCTACGGGCATTATGAAGATCAAAGTATTTAGACAGAAATATCTTCTTAAAGCAGGATGTCGTCTGCCACTAACCGACTCCTTTATCCAATAATGTCAAGCACAGACATAATTTTTTATATTAGCACCTTGAGAATCAGCTTCAAACCCTTTCATCTTGAAAGCATATTGAATTCTTTCCGAAAATGTGTAAAAACAAAATTAAAAAATAAATAATTATTAATTTTGTAAATGACAATAGTAAGACAAAAGTTTATTTTTTAATTGATGTATTAATGCTAAATTATGTTCGAATTTTCAAAACAAAAGACATTAATGAATATATCTCGAAAAAAGGCTTGTAATTTATAGTATTTATTATTATAAAATAAGAAAAATTAATTTAAATTGTTAAAGTTGTTGTAAGAATACTTTATTCTTAATTAACTAAGTTTTAGTTTTGATTTCTCTAAGCATATATTAATGTTTGATTATAATCATCTAACCTCAAAATTTGTAAAATATATAATAACTAGCATATTAATTTTTGTTAATATATACTTTTAATGTTGTTGATTGTATTATATTAAATGAAGATTTAAAAATAACAATAAATTAAAGTGATTTAATATTAAATAGCACATGTCTTTAAAAAATTATAAGAAATTAAACTTTAAAATAGAATTCAACAATGGCAAAACATCATTTAACATTATAATATTTCTTTGAATTCAATGTAAATTTAAATTTATCATTACATATACTTTATTAATATATAAAAAGATATGCTAACATTTACTTTTAGTTTCGTTCGTTGTATTATATGAAAGGAAGATTTAAAAAGGTCAAGTAATTAAGGTGACTCAATATTAAATAACACATGTCTTTAAATTTTTTGAAAGAAATTATACTTTATAATAGACTTCAACAATGGCAAAACATCATTTAAAGTTATAATATTTCTTTAAATTCGATGTAAATTAAAATTTATCATCACATATACTTTATTAATATATAAAAGGATATTTGTCAAGAATTTTACTTGATTCCACAAAAGTTTTGTTATTACCGATGGCATCAAACTTCATATAATGCTTGAAAGTGTGGATAATACCCTTTGTTTTGATTGTACTCGCATTATGAAGATCAAAGTATTTAGACAGAAATATCTTTTTAAAGCAGGATGTCGTCTGCCACTAACCGACTCCTTTATCCAATAATGTCAAGCACAAACATAATTTTTTACATTAGCACCTTGAGAATCAGCTTCAAACCCTTTCATCTTGAAAGCATATTGAATTCTTTCCGAAAATTTGTAAAAACAAAATTAAAAAATAAATAATTATTAATTTTGTAAATGACAATAGTAAGACAAAAGTTTATTTTTTAATTGATGTATTAATGCTAAATTATGTTCAAATTTTCAAAACAAAAGACATTAATGAATATATCTCGAAAAAAGGCTTGTAATTTTTAGTATATATTATTATAAAATAAGAAAAAATAATTTAAATTATTAAAGTTGTTGTAAGAATACTTTATTCTTAATTAACTAAGTTTTAGTTTTGATTTCTCTAAGCATATATTAATGTTTGATTATATTCATCTAACCTCAAAATTTGTAAAATATATAATAACTAGCATATTAATTTTTGTTAATATTTACTTTTAATGTTGTTGATTGTATTATATTAAATGAAGATTTAAAAATAACAATAAATTAAAGTGATTTAATATTAAATAGCACATGTCTTTAAAAAAATTATAAGAAATTAAACTTTAAAATAGAATTCAACAATGATAAAACATCATTTAACATTATAATATTTCTTTGAATTCGATGTAAATTTAAATTTATCATTACATATACTTTATTAATATATAAAAAGATATGCTAACATTTACTTTTAGTTTCGTTCGTTGTATTATATGAAAGGAAGATTTAAAAAGGTCAAGTAATTAAGGTGACTCAATATTAAATAACACATGTCTTTAAATTTTTTGAAAGATATTATACTTTATAATAGACTTCAACAATGGCAAAACATCATTTAAAGTTATAAAATTTCTTTAAATTCGATGTAAATTAAAATTTATCATCACATATACTTTATTAATATATAAAAGGATATTTGTCAAGAATTTTACTTGATTCCACAAAAGTTTTGTTATTACCGACGGCATCAAACTTCATATAATGCTTGAAAGTGTGGATAATACACTTTATTTTGATTCTACGGGCATCATGAAGATCAAAGTATTTAGACAGAAATATCTTCTTAAAGCAGGATGTCGTCTGCCACTAACCGACTCCTTTATCCAATAATGTCAAGCACAGACATAATTTTTTACATTAGCACCTTGAGAATCAACTTCAAACCCTTTCATCTTGAAAGCATATTGAATTCTTTCCGAAAATGTGTAAAAAAAAAATTAAAAAATAAATAATTATTAATTTTGTACATGACAATAGTAAGACAAAAGTTTATTTTTTGATTGATGTATTAATGCTAAATTATGTTCGAATTTTCAAAACAAAAGACATTAATGAAAATAACTCGAAAAAAGGCTTGTAATTTATAGTATATATTATTATAAAATTTGAAAAATTAATTTAAATTATTAAAGTTGTTGTAAGAATACTTTATTCTTAATTAACTAAGTTTTAGTTTTGATTTTTCTAAGCATATATTAATGTTTGATTATATTCATCTAACCTCAAAATTTGTAAAATATATAATAACTAGCATATTAATTTTTGTTAACATTTACTTTTAATGTTGTTGATTGTATTATATTAAATGAAGATTTAAAAATAACAATAAATTAAAGTGATTTAATATTAAATAGCACATTTCTTTAAACAAATTATAAGAAATTAAACTTTAAAATAGAATTCAACAAAGGCAAAACATCATTTAACATTATAATACTTCTTTGAATTCAATGTAAATTTAAATTTATCATTACATATACTTTATTAATATATAAAAAGATATGCTAACATTTACTTTTAGTTTCGTTCGTTGTATTATATGAAAGGAAGATTTAAAAAGGTCAAGTAATTAAGGTGACTCAATATTAAATAGCACATGTCTTTAAATTTTTTGAAAGAAATTATACTTTATAATAGACTTCAACAATGGCAAAACATCATTTAAAGTTATAAAATTTCTTTAAATTCGATGTAAATTAAAATTTATCATCACATATACTTTATTAATATATAAAAGGATATTTGTCAAGAATTTTACTTGATTCCACAAAAGTTTTGTTATTACCGACGACAGCAAAGTTCATATAATGCTTGAAAGTGTGGATAATACACTTTGTTTTGATTCTACGGGCATTATGAAGATCAAAGTATTTAGACAGAAATATCTTCTTAAAGCAGGATGTCGTCTGCCACTAACCGACTCCTTTATCCAATAATGTCAAGCACAGACATAATTTTTTATATTAGCACCTTGAGAATCAGCTTCAAACCCTTTCATCTTGAAAGCATATTGAATTCTTTCCGAAAATGTGTAAAAACAAAATTAAAAAATAAATAATTATTAATTTTGTAAATGACAATAGTAAGACAAAAGTTTATTTTTTAATTGATGTATTAATGCTAAATTATGTTCAAATTTTCAAAACAAAAGACATTAATGAATATATCTCGAAAAAAGACTTGTAATTTATAGTATTTATTATTATAAAATAAGAAAAATTAATTTAAATTGTTAAAGTTGTTGTAAGAATACTTTATTCTTAATTAACTAAGTTTTAGTTTTGATTTCTCTAAGCATATATTAATGTTTGATTATATTCATCTAACCTCAAAATTTGTAAAATATATAATAACTAGCATATTAATTTTTGTTAATATATACTTTTAATGTTGTTGATTGTATTATATTAAATGAAGATTTAAAAATAACAATAAATTAAAGTGATTTAATATTAAATAG
Organism: Lathyrus oleraceus; assembly: GCF_024323335.1. Lineage (NCBI taxonomy): Eukaryota > Viridiplantae > Streptophyta > Magnoliopsida > Fabales > Fabaceae > Lathyrus > Lathyrus oleraceus. Next base: position 14,147 of record NW_026112690.1, on the reverse strand, counting down.
CACATGTCTTTAAAAAAATTATAAGAAATTAAACTTTAAAATAGAATTCAACAATGGCAAAACATCATTTAACATTATAATATTTCTTTGAATTCAATGTAAATTTAAATTTATCATTACATATACTTTATTAATATATAAAAAGATATGCTAACATTTACTTTTAGTTTCGTTCGTTGTATTATATGAAAGGAAGATTTAAAAAGGTCAAGTAATTAAGGTGACTCAATATTAAATAACACATGTCTTTAAATTTTTTGAAAGAAATTATACTTTATAATAGACTTCAACAATGGCAAAACATCATTTAAAGTTATAATATTTCTTTAAATTCGATGTAAATTAAAATTTATCATCACATATACTTTATTAATATATAAAAGGATATTTGTCAAGAATTTTACTTGATTCCACAAAAGTTTTGTTATTACCGACGGCATCAAACTTCATATAATGCTTGAAAGTGTGGATAATACACTTTGTTTTGATTCTACGGGCATCATGAAGATCAAAGTATTTAGACAGAAATATCTTCTTAAAGCAGGATGTCGTCTGCCACTAACCGACTCCTTTATCCAATAATGTCAAGCACAGACATAATTTTTTACATTAGCACCTTGAGAATCAACTTCAAACCCTTTCATCTTGAAAGCATATTGAATTCTTTCCGAAAATGTGTAAAAAAAAATTAAAAAATAAATAATTATTAATTTTGTACATGACAATAGTAAGACAAAAGTTTATTTTTTGATTGATGTATTAATGCTAAATTATGTTCGAATTTTCAAAACAAAAGACATTAATGAAAATAACTCGAAAAAAGGCTTGTAATTTATAGTATATATTATTATAAAATTTGAAAAATTAATTTAAATTATTAAAGTTGTTGTAAGAATACTTTATTCTTAATTAACTAAGTTTTAGTTTTGATTTTTCTAAGCATATATTAATGTTTGATTATATTCATCTAACCTCAAAATTTGTGAAATATATAATAACTAGCATATTAATTTTTGTTAACATTTACTTTTAATGTTGTTGATTGTATTATATTAAATGAAGATTTAAAAATAACAATAAATTAAAGTGATTTAATATTAAATAGCACATTTCTTTAAACAAATTATAAGAAATTAAACTTTAAAATAGAATTCAACAATGGCAAAACATCATTTAACATTATAATATTTCTTTGAATTCGATGTAAATTTAAATTTATCATTACATTTACTTTATTAATATATAAAAAGATATGCTAACATTTACTTTTAGTTTCGTTCGTTGTATTATATGAAAGGAAGATTTAAAAAGGTCAAGTAATTAAGGTGACTCAATATTAAATAACACATGTCTTTAAATTTTTTGAAAGAAATTATACTTTATAATAGACTTCAACAATGGCAAAACATCATTTAAAGTTATAATATTTCTTTAAATTCGATGTAAATTAAAATTTATCATCACATATACTTTATTAATATATAAAAGGATATTTGTCAAGAATTTTACTTGATTCCTGTAATATCCCATATTCCCTTAAATGCTCAATTAGTAGTCAGTTGAGATCAATTGAGTACATGTGTGCTATATCTTTTGTTAGTTGTAACAATTGGAGTTCCTATGTGCTCTAAATGTTGTCAATTGGGACCAATAGAGTAACCAGTGAACTCTGAAGGGATTAGTTATTAATAAAGATACATACCAATATTAATAAGTATAAGAGAGGACATTTTGGTAACATTAATAATTGGTCAATTGGTGCTGGAAGATGAAATATCAATTGAGATAGTTTTAGCATTGGGGGAAAATAATCTATATTTGTGTAAATTGGGATAAAGTTGTTGTGTGCATACTCCCTATCCATGATATGTGTTGAAAAATCATGTTATGTGGAAATAGTAGGTAAAAATGGTATATGGAAAGGAAAATAAAAGAGGAGTTATTTAAGGAAAGAAGTTACGAAGAGAATTAATTTGAAATTGGAATTTTTCCCTTTTTTCAGTGTTAACCGGTTAACGGTATGAGGTAACCAGTTAACCCTTTTTTCAGTGTTAACCGGTTAACGGTATGAGGTAACCAGTTAACGCGCAGCAAAATTCACTTCCTGGGCAAATTCGTGAGTGGTTAATCGGTTAACGGTATAGGTTAACCGGTTAACACTGAAACAGAATTGAATTTCCTGTTTGTACAGAATATGTCATCAAGGGGATTCGAACCCAGGACCTCCTTGAAAATGTACATGCCTTACCACTAGGCTAGAGAGGTTGTTGTTGAATGCTTATGCAATGAATAAATATTAATCTAGATCTTGATTAAGATAGATTAATGAATTAATTGAGCATTTTAGCTCCGTTTTGGATGCGGACGGATGCATTAGTAAGATAATGGAAAAGGCTATTATTATAATATCATATTATAGTAAATTATGTGTCTTACAAATTAAATGAATTATATTTATGATGGGTGTTAAACATGGTTGATATGGTTGATTGTGAAATAACACGACTAAAGATAACGTAAAGGACTATTATTATTGTTCCATGTTATAAAATAGTATGTGATTTATAAATGCCATGAATTTTATCATGATGAAAATTAAATATTGTTGTTATGTGAAAGGTGAAGTAACATGATTAAAACTCTACAAAGATGAGTGAGGAAACCTAGGAGAATGACGTGATTAATAACTTAGAAATATGATCTAGGTTATGGAACATGTGTGATATGTATGAGAATACGGTATTCATTCGTACGACGCTTATGTGAGGTCGTGGACGAATTGTTGCCATGATTGAGAATGAGACGCATTGTATGGAACATGCCATGTTATTATTTGTGTATTGTGGTGAATGAAGTCACCTGTGATTAATGAATTCTGTTATGGTTCATGGAACCAATGATTTGTGGAACCGAACTTTGTTATGGTTCATGGAACCAATGATTATGGAACCGATCATGTATTCAGAATGTTGGTTTTTCTGTGGTGGTACACATCTCTTGTGGTATGCTTAGTTGAGTAAGCATTGGGATGTGGGACCAATGATTCGAGCCTCAAATGGGTTTGAGCCCCAACCATGGCGGACATGGGGGAAAGATGGACACCTATGTGGGTTAGAGTCCCATACGGTGAAAGATACCCTAGGTGGGTTAGAGTCCCATACGGGTGATGGTTCTTAAAAGTGGGTTAGATTCCCATAGGGGAACCTGATATCCACCGCGAAAGTCGAATCATACGAGCATGCATGAACCGAGGTTGGCTTAGACGTAAGTCTGATCGGGAATTGATGTTTCGTGATCTGAATAATGATCGTGGTTGAGTTATAAGAACTCAGGTGCATGTTGCCATACAATTGCGAGATAGTTTCCCATCGCTTAAGTCTTCGTTCCCTTGTTGACTTGAGTTGGATATGAGTTGAACATTGATTAGAACCCTGTAGAGCCGAGTGGACCCATAGGATAGGAGAACTCACTGAGATTATTATCTCATCCCATCATTGTTGTTATTTTTCAGGTATTCTTTACAGGTTGGATCTAAGAGAAACTGTTATGGATGTTTCAAGGGTTGCTGTTTATTATAATCTTCCGCTGTGGAGTGGTGTGCAATGAAGATATTGTACATAGTTCTTAGATTTTTATTCTTTAGGCATTATTGTATGACATGTTCCATTGATGTTTTAGTTTGGACATGTATATATATTGATGCCATTAGGCACTTATGTTGTGACAGTACCAAAATTTAACACTTGTATGATATTATTCTAGATATATATTATACGGGTTGTTACAGTTGGTATCAGAGCAGGTCGATTCTCGACCTAGCCTTGAAACATCATAAGTAAATCTATTCCTGCCTCATATGTGTGTTTAGCCAACATGATTCTTAATATCACTGTATATAGTATTGGGCCTGATCAACCTAATATTATGTGCATGGTAGGTAGGATCATGGTTGAGCGACCACGAGGACTCCGAAGCGTGGGTTGAACTTGTGCTTTGAGAATAGGCTCAAGCCAAGAGTTAGAAAGTAAGGAGAACTTGATGGCTCAGTTGAAGTTTCAGAGGAGTTATGATTTGGGTATTATGGGATTGAAGAGTAGTGTATCATCCAAGCGATTCTGCGGTGTTAACAGAGTTAAGAAGTTGAGGATCTCTATTGGATGAATTGTCAGAATTTTGAGGAATGAGTGAATTTGTTAGTGGAGTAAGATATACTCAATAATATGGAATAGTATTGTGAATAATTCCGTATGGTAAAGTAGAAAGGATGGTTATGTTACACATATGTCATAAGGTTTGGAAGTGAGGTAGTGTATCAGTGTTTCAGTTTCTAAGGCCACTAAAATATTTTGGAAGAACGAGAGTACTTAATGGAATATATATATTTGGAATGGTACCTTGCAAGTGGTTGAAGACTTGAGGGATAAGGACGTTCAGTTTTGTTGGGAGCCTAAGGTAGTGGTGAAGTCTAAGAAGAGACTCGAGGACATGGTTGCCTATTCCAAGTGAAACATGTATGGACCAAATGGAGGTTAGAAGATAAACCAAGTATGTTCAGTTTTAGAAGGGAAATCGGATTTGAGATAGCTCGTCAGCGGTTCAGTGTTAGTAAGAGACCATTATGGAATGTTGAGTTACCTAAAGATCAATTATAAGAGTTTGTGTTGGAGACAGATAACGCCCATTATATAGTAATGGAAGCTCCAGTGGGTTTTGGTTGTATGAGAACTGGTTGAGGATAAGAGCAATTAAGTTGGATTTAAGGACTTCTAGTAGAATGGTTTTGTAATTGGAACGGAGAGAATTACCATAGGGAGACAAGTCAACACCGAGTGCGGAAGTAGTGTGGATGTTGCAATACAACTGTTGTAATGGGGCACATTTTAGATAGAGGCACAATGGGACCATTAAGATTCATTAAGACAAAGTTATGGGCGTGTAGTTGATGATTATTCACATCGAGGATTTCTAGAGTATGTAGTGTGTGGCACACGAGGTCGGAGAGGCCGAAGAGTGGTTACATGTAACATCCGAGGGCGATGGAGTGGTTGTCGATGCATGATGCATGACAATGAGACACTCCTAGCAACTTCTAGGGGAAAAACCGAATTCACATCGGAATGAGAGGGATCCTGAGGCTGTGCAGGTATGAGACTACATGGTTGAAAGAAGGCTTATAAGGATTAATTGGTACTACCTATATCAACAAGATGCATCTTCTTTTCGGTATCCTAACCAATAAGAACTCCATAGTTAAGCGTGCTTGACTTGGAGTAGTATTGGGATGGGTGACCTTCTGGGAAGTTTCCTGGAAAGCGTGCGAGTGAGGACAAAACATGTTGAAAAGGCCCGTGTTGATTTGTGGGGTTAGTTGATAATCCTGAAAGCAGTTTGGGGTGTTACATAGTGGAATAGAGGAAGTTAGACCTTGGTGTTAAGAGAAGTATGTGATAGAAGTATTATGGTTACAAGTAAGTGTAGTGGATTCCTTGTCTTGAGATGGATGTAAGTAACATACATTTTGTTGAGCAGTGAGTCTTGTATTCTAAGAAGTTGAGTTGATGATAGAAAATGAATGATAAGCTAAGCTAGAGCATGTGGACTAAGTGTAGAATGTGGAATATTTTATGTTGTAAGAGTTTATTGGGGGGCAATGAGGATTATTCGTGGGAAGTTATAGAGACAAGTAACCCCGGTATGATGCAGTGTGTAGTAGGTATTGGTTTAGAAGAAAATTCCAGTCATAAGTGCGTGGCGATAACAAGGTTCATCTTAAGTGCATTTTATTTGAATTGAATGAGTAATATTGGCTTATTGGAAGTCCGGTTGTTATTTATCTCCTTGAGAAGTATTTGGTTGGTTTGTTGGTCGGGGAGTATAAACATTCACACCGTGTTGGAGCTAAGGATGTCTTAAATGTCATAAGTGTACCGTTGTGGATGTACAAATTGAGGATGGAGTTACAAGTCCCCACAAGTCAGATTAGTAGTTTTGGAAATTGGGATTTCTGAAGGTGTAGTGCGTAGTGTGTCATCTGAGGAGATACCATGGAAGTCAGACGCGTGGGAAAACCAATCTGGTAGACCATGCTCAGTTTAACTAAGTTTGGGAAGTACCACTATTATGATTATGAATAACTGTACGGAACGGATTTGGAAGAGACCTACTAAGTGGTGATCTGGAAGAGATTAGCTAGGTATGTGGTATAATTGATAGGGTGTGAAGCGGTTGGTCATGGTATGAAATTGATTGATTCATTTGGATTCATAGCCTTAGATGTAAACTCCCTGAGAGTGGTAATGGATGTGTACGATGATACTTTACCGCATTGGAAGGATTCATGAGCTATACTTCCAAGAAGGAACGAGAATCAGTTATTCATGAAGTTAAACATGTAACTCGGATGGTATGTTAGTAAGAGCATGAGCTAAGATCATGAAAGACGGGACAAGATGATTGAGATGAATGATTTTGGATACAAAGTGAAATGTTGTCTCTAGATATGTATGAAGTATTGTGTGTGACTCTATGAGATGTATGGACACTCATAGTTATGTTCTAGATTGCTTAAGTTCCTTAGAAGTGGTGTTTTGTTGATAATTTAAAGTTCCTTGACGGTGTTACTTTGTTATTGGCCGAGATTATGTGTCGGGAGAAATCTTGAATGAATCAAAACCCTATGAGAGGATTTAATATGGAATATAGTAACAGGACCGGATATTGTCAAACTAATTTGGTTTAGCTACATCGAACCCATGATGAGTTTGGATGTTTTATGTTTTTATGGTTGTAACAATGTAAATCCTGGATACCTATCTTTTGAAGAGTGTTGGTTTTATTCTACACTTTTGTGAGTCACCAAGGAAGTTATTCTACTAATAGAAGTTGGTAAGGTTCTAGTACCATTTTGGACAGTAGGCACTCTGAGGGTAAGTGTGTTTCCTTGTAGATTGTTAGCTAAACAGTAGTGCCTAGGAATCCCAGGTGTTCCACTATTGGAATCAGAGTATCACAATGGAAGGTGATGGATAAAAGAGCTCAATCAAGTCTATGGGGATCATGGAGATAGTAACTCGTAAGAATGGAGGTAAGGATGAGAGTAGGATAATCTCGTGCTAATGGTTCTATCTTATTGGAGTAGTACGAGAGAAGGGAAACAATTGGAGTAGAGGTTTGCAACATGTAGCATTATGCCAGGCGAGGTTTATGAGATTATCAATAAATGGATTACAAAGTTGTTGCATTTGTTAAAGGAATAACAAGAAAGGGGCAGTCAATATTATTTGTGGTCAGGGAATCAATAAATTTTCTTATGAAGAATTAATGAGTATTAATTAACCAAGTCCAGATAAGATGTTGTAATTATGTTTTGTGTAACTTAGTACAAGGAAGGGAAGTCGTGGTTTCCGGGAAGAAAGTGACCCACTGAGGTTGAGCGGTATATAAGAGGAAATAAGTGAGAGCAAGTCTAAATGTTAATCCAACATCAGAATGAGATTGTGATGGAAATCAAGAAGTTTCGAAAGTTCAGGGAAGAAGGAAAATTTGTTAGCAAAGATAAGTTAGAAGAATAAGTATGTTAGAGACTTGGAATTGAAGAGAGGTCAAGTGTTGGTCTAAGATGTTGATTCAAGGGTTGTTTGTTTGTTGAGCGAAGGATATTCGGGGGCGAATTTCAATTTAAGGGGGGGAGAATGTAATATCCCATATTCCCTTAAATGCTCAATTAGTAGTCAGTTGAGACCAATTGAGTACATGTGTGCTATATCTTTTGTTAGTTGTAACAATTGGAGTTCCTATGTGCTCTAAATGTTGTCAATTGGGACCAATAGAGTAACCAGTGAACTCTGAAGGGATTAATTATTAATAAAGATACATACCAATATTAATAAGTATAAGAGAGGACATTTTGGTAACATTAATAATTGGTCAATTGGTGCTGGAAGATGAAATATCAATTGAGATATTTTTATTATTACTTGATATTATATATATATTGTGTGGTAGAGAAAGAAAAGAAGAAAGGATAAGAAGTAGTAGGAAGAGATAAGAAGAAAGAGAGAGTTATCAGGAAGGGAAAAGAAAGAGAGAAGAAAAGAGAAAGAGGAAAAGAGAAGAAGGGAGAAAGGAAGAAGAAAAGAGAAAGAAGAAGATAGCCATGGAACCACCATTATCTTCATCATCACCAACTTCATCTTCTTCTACTAGGAAGTGAACGCGCAGCAAAATTCACTTCGTGAGCAAATTCGTGAATTTCCTATTTGTACAGAATATGTCATCAAGGGGATTCGAACCCAGGACCTCCTTGAAACTGTACATGCCTTACCACTAGGCTAGAGAGGTTGTTGTTGAATGCTTATGCAATGAATAAATATTAATCTAGATCTTGATTAAGATAGATTAATGAATTAATTGAGCATTTTAGCTCCGTTTTGGATGCGGACGGATGCATTAGTAAGATAATGGAAAAGGCTATTATTATAATATCATATTATAGTAAATTATGTGTCTTACAAATTAAATGAATTATATTTATGATGGGTGTTAAACATGGTTAATATGGTTGATTGTGAAATAACACGACTAAAGATAACGTAAAGGACTATTATTATTGTTCCATGTTATAAAATAGTATGTGATTTATAAATGCCATGAATTTTATCATGATGAAAATTAAATATTGTTGTTATGTGAAAGGTGAAGTAACATGATTAAAACTCTACAAAGATGAGTGAGGAAACCTAGGAGAATGACGTGATTAATAACTTAGAAATATGATCTAGGTTATGGAACATGTGTGATATGTATGAGAATACGGTATTCATTCGTACGACGCTTATGTGAGGTCGTGGACGAATTGTTGCCATGATTGAGAATGAGACGCATTGTATGGAACATGCCATGTTATTATTTGTGTATTGTGGTGAATGAAGTCACCTGTGATTAATGAATTCTGTTATGGTTCATGGAACCAATGATTTGTGGAACCGAACTTTGTTATGGTTCATGGAACCAATGATTATGGAACCGATCATGTATTCAAAATCTTCCTTTCATACAATACAACGAACGAAACTAAAAGTAAATGTTAGCATAAAATAATACTTTAACTATTATATATTTGGCAATTGCAAATCTGGAAGTTAATTGAATATAATCAAACATTAATATATGCTTAGAGTAATCAGAACAACATATTCTTACAACAACTTTAATAATACATACTAATTTTTCTTATTATATAATAATATATAGTGGGTATTACAATCCCTTTTCGAGATATATTCATTAACGTCTATTGTTTTGAAAATTTGAACATAATTTAACATTAATACATCAATTAAAAAAACAAACATTTGTCTTACTAATGTCACCTTCAAAATTAATAATTGTCTATTTTTCATTCTTGTTTTTACAAATTTTCGAAAATGTTTTAATAGTCTTTCAGGATCAAAGGGTTTGAAGCTGATTCTCAAGGTGCTAATGTAAAAAATCACGTCTACGGTTGACATTATTGGAAAAAAGGAGTCGATTAGTGACCGACGACATCTTACTTGAAGATGAATTTTCTCTCAAAATATTTTGATCTTCATAATGCCCGTAGAATCAAAACAAAGTATATTGTTCACTCTTTCGATCATTATATGAAGTTTGACGTCGTTGTTAATGACAAATATTATATGGAATCAATTAAAATTCTTGACGAATATCTTTTTATATATTAGTAATGTATATGTAATGATAAATTTAAATTTACATCGAATTCAAAGAAATATTATAAAGTTAAATGATGTTTTTCCATTGTTGAATTCTATTTTAAAGTTTAATTTCTTTTAATTTTTTTAAAGACATGTGCTATTTAATATTAAATCACTTTAATTTATTGTTATTTTTAAATCTTCCATTAATATAATACAATCAACAACATTAAAAGTAAATGTTAACAAAAAATAATATATGCTAGTTATTATATATTTTACAAATTTTGAGGTTAGATGAATGTAATCAAACATTAATATATGCTTAGAGAAATCAAAACTAAAACTTAGTTAATCAAGAATAAAGTATTCTTACAACAACTTTAATAATTTAAATTAATTTTTCTTATTTTATAATAATATATACTATAAATTACAAGCCTTTTTTCGAGATATATTCATTAATGTCTTTTGTTTTGAAAATTTGAACATAATTTAGCATTAATACATCAATTAAAAAATAAACTTTTGTCTTACTATTGTCATTTACAAAATTAATATTTATTTATTTTTTAATTTTGTTTTTACACATTTTCGGAAAGAATTCAATATGCTTTCAAGATGAAAAGGGTTTGAAGCTGATTCTCAAGGTGCTAATGTAAAAAATTATGTCTGTGCTTGACATTATTGGAAAAAGGAGTCGGTTAGTGGCAGACGACATCCTGCTTTAAGAAGATATTTCTGTCTAAATACTTATATCTTCATAATGGCCGTAGAATCAAAACAAAGTGTATTATCCACACTTTCAAGCATTATATGAAGTTTGATGCCGTCGGTAATAACAAAACTTTTGTGGAATCAAGTAAAATTCTTGACAAATATCCTTTTATATATTAATAAAGTATATGTGATGATAAATTTTAATTTACATCGAATTTAAAGAAATATTATAATTTTAAATGATGTTTTGCCATTGTTGAAGTCTATTATAAAGTATAATTTCTTTCAAAAAATTTAAAGACATGTGCTATTTAATATCGAGTCACCTTAATTATTTGACCTTTTAAAATCTTCCTTTCATATAATACAACGAACGAAACTAAAAGTAAATGTTAGCATAAAATAATACTTTAACTATTATATATTTGGCAATTGCAAATCTGGAAGTTAATTGAATATAATCAAACATTAATATATGCTTAGAGTAATCAGAACAACATATTCTTACAACAACTTTAATAATACATACTAATTTTTCTTATTATATAATAATATATAGTGGACATAATCTATTGTTTTGAAAATTTGAACATAAATTAACATTAATACATCAATTAAAAAAACAAACATTTGTCTTACTAATGTCACCTTCAAAATTAATAATCATCTATTTTTCATTCTGGTTTTTACAAATTTTCGAAAATGTTTTAATAGTCTTTCAGGATCAAAGGGTTTGAAGTTGATTCTCAAGGTGCTAATGTAAAAAATCACGTCTACGGTTGACATTATTGGAAAAAAGGAGTCGATTAGTGACCGACGACATCTTACTTGAAGATGAATTTTCTCTCAAAATATTTTGATCTTCATAATGCCCGTAGAATCAAAACAAAGTATATTGTTCACTCTTTCGATCATTATATGAAGTTTGACGTCGTTGTTAATGACAAATATTATATGGAATCAATTAAAATTCTTGACGAATATCTTTTTATATATTAGTAATGTATATGTAATGATAAATTTAAATTTACATCGAATTCAAAGAAATATTATAAAGTTAAATGTTGTTTTTCCATTGTTGAATTCTATTTTAAAGTTTAATTTCTTTTAATTTTTTTAAAGACATGTGCTATTTAATATTAAATCACTTTAATTTATTGTTATTTTTAAATCTTCCATTAATATAATACAATCAACAACATTAAAACTTAATGTTAACAAAAAATAATATATGCTAGTTATTATATATTTTACAAATTTTGAGGTTAGATGAATGTAATCAAACATTAATATATGCTTAGAGAAATCAAAACTAAAACTTAGTTAATTAAGAATAAAGTATTCTTACAACAACTTTAATAATTTAAATTAATTTTTCTTATTTTATAATAATATATACTATAAATTACAAGCCTTTTTTCGAGATATATTCATTAATGTCTTTTGTTTTGAAAATTTGAACATAATTTAGCATTAATACATCAATTAAAAAATAAACTTTTGTCTTACTATTGTCATTTACAAAATTAATAATTATTTATTTTTTAATTTTGTTTTTACACATTTTCGGAAAGAATTCAATATGCTTTCAAGATGAAAAGGGTTTGAAGCTGATTCTCAAGGTGCTAATGTAAAAAATTATGTTTGTGCTTGACATTATTGGAAAAAGGAGTCGGTTAGTGGCAGACGACTTCCTGCTTTAAGAAGATATTTCTGTCTAAATACTTTGATCTTCATAATGGCTGTAGAATCAAAACAAAGTGTATTATCCACACTTTCAAGCATTATATGAAGTTTGATGCCGTCGGTAATAACAAAACTTTTGTGGAATCAAGTAAAATTCTTGACAAATATCCTTTTATATATTAATAAAGTATATGTGATGATAAATTTTAATTTACATCGAATTTAAAGAAATATTATAATTTTAAATGATGTTTTGCCATTGTTGAAGTCTATTATAAAGTATAATTTCTTTCAAAAAATTTAAAGACATGTGCTATTTAATATCGAGTCAGCTTAATTATTTGACCTTTTAAAATCTTCCTTTCATACAATACAACGAACGAAACTAAAAGTAAATGTTAGCATAAAATAATACTTTAACTATTACATATTTGGCAATTGCAAATCTGGAAGTTAATTGAATATAATCAAACATTAATATATGCTTAGAGTAATCAGAACAACATATTCTTACAACAACTTTAATAATACATACTAATTTTTCTTATTATATAATAATATATAGTGGGTATTACAATCCCTTTTCGAGATATATTCATTAACGTCTATTGTTTTGAAAATTTGAACATAATTTAACATTAATACATCAATTAAAAAAACAAACATTTGTCTTACTAATGTCACCTTCAAAATTAATAATTATCTATTTTTCATTATTGTTTTTACAAATTTTCGAAAATGTTTTAATAGTCTTTCAGGATCAAAGGGTTTGAAGCCGATTCTCGAGGTGCTAATGTAAAAAATCCCGTCTACGGCTGACATTATTGGAAAAAAGGAGCCGATTAGTGACCGACGACATCTTACTTGAAGATGAATTTTCTCTCAAAATATTTTGATCTTCATAATGCCCGTAGAATCAAAACAAAGTATATTGTTCACTCTTTCGTTCATTATATGAAGTTTGACGTCGTTGTTAATGACAAATATTATAAAGTCATTATATGTAATGATAAATTTAAATTTACATCGAATTCAAAGAAATAATATAAAGTTAAATGATGTTTTTCCATTGTTGAATTCTATTTTAAAGTTTAATTTCTTTTAATTTTTTTAAAGACATGTGCTATTTAATATTAAATCACTTTAATTTATTGTTATTTTTAAATCTTCCTTTAATATAATACAGTCAACAACATTAAAAGTAAATGTTAACAAAAAATAATATATGCTAGTTATTATATATTTTACAAATTTTGAGGTTAGATGAATATAATCAAACATTAATATATGCTTAGAGAAATCAAAACTATAACTTAGTTAATTAAGAATAAAGTATTCTTACAACAACTTTAATAATTTAAATTAATTTTTCTTATTTTATAATAATATATACTATAAATTACAAGCCTTTTCTCGAGATATATTCATTAATGTCTTTTGTTTTGAAAATTTGAACATGATTTAGCATTAATACATCAATTAAAAAATAAACTTTTTGTCTTACTATTGTCATTTACAAAATTAATAATTATTTATTTTTTAATTTTGTTTTTACACATTTTCGGAAAGAATTCAATATGCTTTCAAGATGAAAAGGGTTTGAAGCTGATTCTCAAGGTGCTAATGTAAAAAATTATGTCTGTGCTTGACATTATTGGAAAAAGGAGTCGGTTAGTGGCAGACGACTTCCTGCTTTAAGAAGATATTTCTGTCTAAATACTTTGATCTTCATAATGCCCGTAGAATCAAAACAAAGTGTATTATCCACACTTTCAAGCATTATATGAAGTTTGATGCCGTCGGTAATAACAAAACTTTTGTGGAATCAAGTAAAATCTTGACAAATATCCTTTTATATATTAATAAAGTATATGTGATGATAAATTTAATTTACATCGAATTTAAAGAAATATTATAATTTTAAATGATGTTTTGCCATGTTGAAGTCTATTATAAAGTATAATTTCTTTCAAAAAATTTAAAGACATGTGCTATTTAATATCGAGTCAGCTTAATTATTTGACCTTTTAAAATCTTCCTTTCATA
>NW_026112689.1:0-73484 GCF_024323335.1 Lathyrus oleraceus | reverse complement strand
TGATGTTAAACCCATGAAATTTGATTGAATTGTGGGAATGATGAAAATGATGATGTTAAACCCATGAAATTTGATTGAATTGGGGAATGATGAAAATGTTGATGTTAAACCCATGAAATTTGATTGAATTGTGGGAATTATAGAAATGATGATGTTAAACCCATGAAATTTGATTGAATTGTGGGAATGATGAAAATGATGATGTTAAACCCATGAAATTTGATTGAATTGTGGGAATGATGAAATGTTGATGTTAAACCCATGAAATTTGATTGAATGTGGGAATGATGAAATGATGATGTTAAACCCATGAAATTTGATTGAATTGTGGGAATGATGAAATGATGATGTTAAACCCATGAAATTTGATTGAATTGTGGAATGATAAAATGTTGATGTTAAACATGAAATTTGATTGAATTGTGGGAATTATAGAAATGTTGATGTTAAACCCATGAAATTTGATTGAATTGTGGGAAGATGAAAAGTTGATGTTAAACCCATGAAATTTGATTGAATTGTGGGAATGATGAAAATGTTGATGTTAAACCCATGAAATTTGATTGAATTGTGGGAATTATGAAATGATGATGTTAAACCCATGAAATTTGATTGAATTGTGGGAATGATGAAAATGATGATGTTAAACCCATGAAATTTGATTGAATTGGGAATTATGAAAATGATGATGTTAAACCCATGAAATTTGATTGAATTGTGGGAATGATGAAAATGTTGATGTTAAACCCATGAAATTGATTGAATTGTGGGAATTATAGAATGATGATGTTAAACCCATGAAATTTGATTGAATTGTGGGAATGATGAAAATGATGATGTTAAACCCATTGAAATTTGATTGAATTGTGGGAATGATGAAAATGATGATGTTAAACCCATGAAATTTGATTGAATTGTGGGAATGATAAAATGATGATGTTAAACCCATGAAATTTGATTGAATTTGGGAATTATAAATGATGTGCAAACCCGAAATTTGATTGATTGTGGGAATGATGAAAATGATGATGTTAAACCCATGAAATTTGATTGAATTGTGGGAATTATAGAATGATGATGTTAAACCCATGAAATTTGATTGAATTGTGGGAATGATGAAAATGTTGATGTTAAACCCATGAAATTTGATTGAATTGTGGAATTATAGAAAATGATGATGTTAAACCATGAAATTTGATTGAATTGTGGGAATGATGAAAATGTTGATGTTAAACCCATGAAATTTGATTGAATTGTGGGAATTATAGAAATGATGATGTTAAACCCATGAAATTTGATTGAATTGTGGGATGATGAAAATGTTGATGTTAAACCCATGTATTTTTATTGAATTGTGGGAATGATATAAATGATGATGTTAAACCCATGAAATTTGATTGAATTGTGGGAATGATGAAAAGTTGATGTTAAACCCATGAAATTGATTGAATTGTGGGAATTATAGAAATGTGATGTTAAACCATGAAATTTGATTGAATTGTGGGAATGATGAAAATGTGATGTTAATAAACCCATGAAATTTGATTGAATTTGGGAATGATGAAATGATGATGTAAACCCATGAATTTGATTGAATTGTGGGAATTATGAAATGATGATGTTAAACCATGAAATTTGATTGAATTGTGGGAATGATGAAAAGATGATGTTAAACCCATGAAATTTGATTGAATTGTGGGAATGATAGAAATGATGATGTTAAACCCATGAAATTTGATTGAATTGTGGGAATGATGAAAATGTTGATGTTAAACCCATGAAATTGATTGATTGTGGGAATTATAGAAATGATGATGTTAAACCATGAAATTGATTGAATTGTGGGAATGATGAAAATGTGATGTTAAACCATGAAATTTGATTGAATGTGGGAATGATGAAATGATGATGTTAAACCATGAAATTTGATTGAATTGTGGGAATGATGAAAATGATGATGTTAAACCCATGAAATTTGATTGAATTGGGAATTATAGAAATGATGATGTTAAACCCGAAATTTGATTGAATTGTGGGAATGATGAAAATGTTGAGATGTTAAACCCATGAAATTTGATTGAATTGTGGGAATGATAGAAATGTGATGTTAACCCATGAAATTTGATTGAATTGTGGGAATGATGAAAATGTTGATGTTAAACCCATGAAATTTGATTGAATTGTGGGAATTATAGAAATGATGATGTTAAACCCATGAAATTTGATTGAATTGTGGGAATGATGAAAATATGATGTTAAACCCATGAAATTTGATTGAATTGTGGGAATGATGAAAATGTTGATGTTAAACCCATGAAATTTGATTGAATTGTGGGAATTATAGAAATGATGATGTTAAACCCATGAATTTGATTGAATTGTGGGAATGATGAAAATGTTGATGTTAAACCCATGAAATTTGATTGAATTGGGGAATTATAGAAATGATGATGTTAAACCCATGAAATTTGATTGAATTGTGGGAATGATGAAAATGTGATGTTAAACCCATGAAATTTGATTGAATTGTGGGAATTATAGAAATGATGATGTTAAACCCATGAAATTTGATTGAATTGTGGAATGATGAAATGTGATGTTAAACCCATGAAATTTGATTG
This sequence comes from Lathyrus oleraceus, assembly GCF_024323335.1. Taxonomy (NCBI): domain Eukaryota; kingdom Viridiplantae; phylum Streptophyta; class Magnoliopsida; order Fabales; family Fabaceae; genus Lathyrus; species Lathyrus oleraceus. Next base: position 70,863 of record NW_026112689.1, on the reverse strand, counting down.
AATTGTGGGAATGATGAAAATGTTGATGTTAAACCCATGAAATTTGATTGAATTGTGGGAATTATAGAAATGATGATGTTAAACCCATGAAATTTGATTGAATTGTGGGAATGATGAAAATGTTGATGTTAAACCCATGAAATTTGATTGAATTTGGGAATTATAAAAATGATGATGTTAAACCCATGAAATTTGATTGAATTGTGGGAATGATGAAATGTTGATGTTAAACCATGAAATTTGATTGAATTGTGGGAATATAGAAATGATGATGTTAAACCCATGAATTTGATTGAATTGTGGGAATGATGAAATGTGATGTTAAACCCATGAAATTTGATTGAATGTGGGAATTATAGAAATGATGATGTTAAACCCATGAAATTGATTGAATTGTGGAATGATGAAATGTTGATGTAAACCCATGAAATTTGATTGAATTGTGGTTGATTGAATTGTGGGAATGATGAAAATGTTGATGTTAAACCCATGAAATTTGATTGAATTGTGGGAATGATGAAAATGTTGATTAAACCATGAAATTTGATTGAATTGTGGGATGATGAAGGGAATGATGAAAATGATGATGTTAAACCCGAAATTTGATTGAATTGTGGAATGATGAAAATGTTGATGTTAAACCATGAAATTGATTGAATTGTGGGAATTATAGAAATGATGATGTTAAACCCATGAAATTTGATTGAATTGTGGGAATGATGAAAATGTGATGTTAAACCCATGAAATTTGATTGAATTTGGGAATATAGAAATGATGATGTTAAACCCATGAAATTTGATTGAATTGTGGGAATGATGAAATATGATGTTAAACCCATGAAATTTGATTGAATTGTGGGAATGATGAAAATGTTGATGTTAAACCATGAAATTTGATTGAATTGTGGGAATTATAGAAATGATGATGTTAAACCCATGAAATTTGATTGAATTGTGGAATGATGAAAATGTTGATGTTAAACCCATGAAATTTGATTGAATTGTGGGAATTATAGAAATGATGATGTTAAACCATGAAATTTGATTGAATTGTGGGAATGATGAAAAATGATGTTAAACCCATGAAATTTGATTGAATTGTGGGAATTATAGAAAATGATGATGTTAAACCATGAAATTTGATTGAATTGTGGGAATGATGAAATGTGATGTTAACCCATGAAATTTGATTGAATGTGGGAATGATGAAATGTTGATGTTAAACCCATGAAATTTGATTGAATTGTGGGAATTATAGAAATGATGATGTTAAACCCATGAAATTTGATTGAATTGTGGGAATGATGAAATGATGATGTTAAACCCATGAAATTTGATTGAATTGTGGAATTAAAAATGATGATGTTAAACCCATGAAATTTGATTGAATTGGGAATGATGAAAATGTTGATGTTAAACCCATGAAATTTGATTGAATTGTGGGAATTATAGAAATGATGATGTTTAAACCATGAAATTTGATTGAATTGTGGGAATGATGAAAATGTTGATGTTAAACCCATGAAATTTGATTGAATTGTGGAATTATAGAAAATGATGATGTTAAACCATGAAATTTGATTGAATTGTGGGAATGATGAAAATGTTGATGTTAAACCCATGAAATTTGATTGAATTGTGGGAATTATAAAATGATGATGTTAAACCATGAAATTTGATTGAATTGTGGGAATGATGAAATGTTGATGTTAAACCATGAAATTTGATTGAATTGTGGGAATTATAGAAATGATGATGTTAAAACCATGAAATTTGATTGAATTGTGGGAATGATGAAAATGTTGATGTTAAACCCATGAATTTGATTGAATTGTGGGAATGATGAAAATGATGATGTTAAACCCATGAAATTTGATTGAATTGTGGGAATGATGAAAATGATGATGTTAAACCCATGAAATTTGATTGAATTGTGGGAATGATGAAAATGATGATGTTAAACCCATGAAATTTGATTGAATTGTGGGAATTATGAAAATTTGATGTTAAACCCATGAATTTTGATTGAATTGTGGAATATGAAAATGAACCCATGAAATTTGATTGAATTTGGGAATTATAAAATGATGATGTTAACCATGAAATTTGATTGAATTGTGGGAATGATGAAATTTTGATGTTAAACCCATGAAATTTGATTGAATTTGGGGAATTATAAAAATGATGATGTTAAACCCATGAAATTTGATTGAATTGTGGGAATGATGAAAATGTTGATGTTAAACCCATGAAATTTGATTGAATTGGGGATATAGAAATGATGATGTTAAACCATGAAATTTGATTGAATTGTGGGAATGATGAAAATGTGATGTTAAACCCATGAAATTTGATTGAATTGTGGGATTATAGAAATGATGATGTTAAACCCATGAAATTTGATTGAATTGTGGGAATGATGAAAATGTTGATGTTAAACCCATGAAATTTGATTGAATTGTGGGAATTATAGAAATGATGATGTTAAACCCATGAAATTTGATTGAATTGTGGGAATGATGAAAATGTTGATGTTAAACCCATGAAATTTGATTGAATTGTGGGAATGATGAAATGTTGATGTTAAACCCATGAAATTTGATTGAATTGTGGGAATGATGAAAATGATGATGTTAAACCCATGAAATTTGATTGAATTGTGGGAATGATAAAATGATGATGTTAAACCCATGAAATTTGATTGAATTGGGAATGATGAAAATGATGATGTTAAACCCATGAAATTTGATTGAATTGTGGGAATTATAAAATGTTGATGTTAAACCCATGAAATTTGATTGAATTGTGGGAATGATGAAAATGTTGATGTTAAACCCATGAAATTTGATTGAATTGTGGGAATTATAGAAATGATGATGTTAAACCCATGAATTTGATTGAATTGTGGGAATGATGAAATGATGATGTTAAACCCATGAAATTTGATTGAATTGTGGGAATGATGAAAATGTTGATGTTAAACCCATGAAATTTGATTGAATTGTGGGAATTATAGAAATGATGATGTTAAACCCATGAAATTTGATTGAATTGTGGGAATGATGAAATGTTGATGTTAAACCCATGAAATTTGATTGAATTGTGGGAATTATAGAAATGATGATGTTAAACCCATGAAATTTGATTGAATTGTGGGAATGATGAAAATGTTGATGTTAAACCCATGAAATTTGATTGAATTGTGGGAATTATAGAAATGATGATGTTAAACCATGAAATTTGATTGAATTGTGGGAATGATGAAAATGTTGATGTTAAACCCATGAAATTTGATTGAATTGTGGGAATTATAGAAATGATGATGTTAAACCCATGAAATTTGATTGAATTGTGGGAATGATGAAAATGTGATGTTAAACCCATGAAATTTGATTGAATTGGGAATTATAAAAATGATGATGTTAAACCCATGAAATTTGATTGAATTGTGGGAATGATGAAAATGTGATGTTAAACCCATGAAATTTGATTGAATTGTGGGAATTGATGGAAATGATTGATGTTAAACCCATGAAATTTGATTGAATTGTGGGAATGATGAAAATGATGATGTTAAACCCATGAAATTTGATTGAATTGTGGGAATGATGAAAATGATGATGTTAAACCCATGAAATTTGATTGAATTGTGGAATGATGAAAATGATGATGTTAAACCCATGAAATTTGATTGAATTGTGGGAATTATGAAATGATGATGTGTTAAACCCATGAAATTTGATTGAATTGTGGGAATGATGAAATGTTGATGTTAAACCCATGAAATTTGATTGAATTGTGGGAATTATAGAAATGATGATGTTAAACCCATGAAATTTGATTGAATTGTGGGAATGATGAAATGTTGATGTTAAACCCATGAAATTTGATTGAATTGTGGGAATGAGAAAATGTTGATGTTAAACCCATGAAATTTGATTGAATTGTGGGAATTATAGAAATGATGATGTTAAACCCATGAAATTTGATTGAATTGTGGGAATGATGAAAATGATGATGTTAAACCCATGAAATTTGATTGAATTTGGGAATTATAAAAATGATGATGTAAACCCATGAAATTGATTGAATTGTGGGAATGATGAAAATGTTGATGTTAAACCCATGAAATTTGATTGAATTGTGGGAATTATAGAAATGATGATGTTAAACCATGAAATTTGATTGAATTGTGGGAATGATGAAAATGATGATGTTAAACCCATGAAATTTGATTGAAATGTGGGAATGATGAAATGATGATGTTAAACCCATGAAATTTGATTGAATTGTGGGAATGATGAAAATGTTGATGTTAAACCATGAAATTTGATTGAATTGTGGGAATTATAGAAATGATGATGTTAAACCCATGAAATTTGATTGAATTGTGGGAATGATGAAAATGTTGATGTTAAACCCATGAAATTTGATTGAATTGTGGGATTATAGAAATGATGATGTTAAACCCATGAAATTTGATTGAATTGTGGGAATGATGAAAATGTTGATGTTAAACCCATGAAATTTGATTGAATTGTGGGAATGATGAAAATGTTGATGTTAAACCCATGAAATTTGATTGAATTGTGGGAATTATAGAAATGATGATGTTAACCCATGAAATTTGATTGAATTGTGGGAATGATGAAAATGATGATGTTAAACCCATGAAATTTGATTGAATTTGGGAATTATAAAAATGATGATGCTAAACGCATGAAATTTGATTGAATTGTGGGAATGATGAAATGTTGATGTTAAACCCATGAAATTTGATTGAATTGTGGGAATTATAGAAATGATGATGTTAAACCCATGAAATTTGATTGAATTGTGGGAATGATGAAAATGTTGATGTTAAACCCATGAAATTTGATTGAATTGTGGGAATTATAGAAATGATGATGTTAAACCCATGAAATTTGATTGAATTGTGGGAATGATGAAAATGATGATGTTAAACCCATGAAATTTGATTGAATTGTGGGAATTATAGAAAATGATGATGTTAAACCCATGAAATTTGATTGAATTGTGGGAATGATGAAAATGTTGATGTTAAACCCATGAAATTTGATTGAATTGTTGGAATGATGAAAATGTTGATGTTAAACCCATGAAATTTGATTGAATTGTGGGAATGATGAAATTTTGATGTTAAACCCATGAAATTTGATTGAATTGTGGGAATTATAAAATGATGATGTTAAACCCGAAATTTGATTGAATTGTGGGAATGATGAAAATGATGATGTTAAACCCATGAAATTTGATTGAATTGTGGGAATTATAGAAATGATGATGTTAAACCCATGAAATTTGATTGAATTGTGGGAATGATGAAAATGTTGATGTTAAACCCATGAAATTTGATTGAATTGTGGGAATTATGAAATGATGATGTTAAACCCATGAAATTTGATTGAATTGTGGGAATGATGAAAATGATGATGTTTAACCCATGAAATTTGATTGAATTGTGGGAATGATGAAAATGTTGATGTTAAACCCATGAAATTTGATTGAATTGTGGGAATATAGAAATGATGATGTTAAACCCATGAAATTTGATTGAATTGTGGGAATGATGAAATGTTGATGTTAAACCCATGAAATTTGATTGAATTGTGGGAATTATAGAAATGATGATGTTAAACCCATGAAATTTGATTGAATTGTGGGAATGATGAAAATGTTGATGTTAAACCCATGAAATTTGATTGAATTGTGGGAATGATAGAAATGATGATGTTAAACCCATGAAATTTGATTGAATTGTGGGAATGATGAAAATGTTGATGTTAAACCCATGAAATTTGATTGAATTGTTGGAATGATGAAAATGTTGATGTTAAACCCATGAAATTTGATTGAATTGTGGGAATTATAGAAATGATGATGTTAAACCCATGAAATTTGATTGAATTGTGGGAATGATGAAAAATGATGTTAAACCCATGAAATTTGATTGAATTGGGAATTATAAAAATGATGATGTTAAACCCATGAAATTTGATTGAATTGTGGGAATGATGAAATGTTGATGTTAAACCCATGAAATTTGATTGAATGTGGGAATTATAGAAATGATGATGTTAAACCCATGAAATTTGATTGAATTGTGGGAATGATGAAAATGTTGATGTTAAACCCATGAAATTTGATTGAATTGTGGGAATTATAGAAAATGATGATGTTAAACCATGAAATTTGATTGAATTGTGGGAATGATGAAAATGTTGATGTTAAACCCATGAAATTTGATTGAATTGTGGGAATTTTAGAAATGATGATGTTAAACCCATGAAATTTGATTGAATTGTGGGAATGATGAAAATGTTGATGTTAAACCCATGAAATTTGATTGAATTGTGGGAATGATGAAATGTTGATGTTAAACCATGAAATTTGATTGAATTGTGGGAATGATGAAAATGATGATGTTAAACCCATGAAATTTGATTGAATTTGGGAATTATAAAAATGATGATGTTAAACGCATGAAATTTGATTGAATTGTGGGAATGATGAAAATGTTGATGTTAAACCCATGAAATTTGATTGAATTGTGGGAATTATAGAAATGATGATGTTAAACCCATGAAATTTGATTGAATTGTGGGAATGATGAAAATGTTGATGTTAAACCCATGAAATTTGATTGAATTGTGGGAATTATAGAAATGATGATGTTAAACCCATGAAATTTGATTGAATTGTGGGAATGATGAAATGATGATGTTAAACCCATGAAATTTGATTGAATTGTGGGAATGATGAAAATGTTGATGTTAAACCCATGAAATTTGATTGAATTGTGGGAATGATGAAATGATGATGTTAAACCCATGAAATTTGATTGAATTGTGGGAATGATGAAAATGTTGATGTTAAACCCATGAAATTTGATTGAATTGTGGGAATTATAGAAATGATGATGTTAAACCCATGAAATTTGATTGAATTGTGGGAATGATGAAAATGTTGATGTTAAACCCATGAAATTTGATTGAATTGTGGGAATTATAGAAATGATGATGTTAAACCCATGAAATTTGATTGAATTGTGGGAATGATGAAAATGTTGATGTTAAACCCATGAAATTTGATTGAATTGTGGGAATGATGAAAATGTTGATGTTAAACCCATGAAATTTGATTGAATTGTGGGAATGATAGAAATGATGATGTTAAACCCATGAAATTTGATTGAATTGTGGGAATGATGAAATGATGATGTTAAACCCATGAAATTTGATTGAATTGTGGGAATTATAAAAATGATGATGTTAAACCCATGAAATTTGATTGAATTGTGGGAATGATGAAAATGTTGATGTTAAACCCATGAAATTTGATTGAATTGTGGGAATTATAGAAATGATGATGTTAAACCCATGAAATTTGATTGAATTGTGGGAATGATGAAAATGTTGATGTTAAACCCATGAAATTTGATTGAATTGTGGGAATTATAGAAATGATGATGTTAAACCCATGAAATTTGATTGAATTGTGGGAATGATGAAAATGATGATGTTAAAACCATGAAATTTGATTGAATTTGGGAATTATAAAATGATGATGTTAAACCCATGAAATTTGATTGAATTGTGGGAATGATGAAAATGTTGATGTTAAACCCATGAAATTTGATTGAATTGTGGGAATTATAGAAATGATGATGTTAAACCATGAAATTTGATTGAATTGTGGGAATGATGAAAATGATGATGTTAAACCCATGAAATTTGATTGAATTGTGGGAATGATGAAAATGATGATGTTAAACCCATGAAATTTGATTGAATTGTGGGAATGATGAAAATGTTGATGTTAAACCCATGAAATTTGATTGAATTGTGGGAATTATAGAAAATGATGATGTTAAACCCATGAAATTTGATTGAATTGTGGGAATGATGAAAATGTTGATGTTAAACCCATGAAATTTGATTGAATTGTGGGAATTATAGAAATGATGATGTTAAACCCATGAAATTTGATTGAATTGTGGGAATGATGAAAATGTTGATGTTAAACCCATGAAATTTGATTGAATTGTGGGAATGATGAAAATGTTGATGTTAAACCCATGAAATTGATTGAATTGTGGGAATTATGAAATGATGATGTTAAACCCATGAAATTTGATTGAATTGTGGGAATGATGAAAATGATGATGTTAAACCCATGAAATTTGATTGAATTGTGGGAATTATAAAAATGATGATGTTAAACCCATGAAATTTGATTGAATTGTGGGAATGATGAAAATGTTGATGTTAAACCCATGAAATTTGATTGAATTGTGGGAATTATAGAAATGATGATGTTAAACCCATGAAATTTGATTGAATTGTGGGAATGATGAAAATGATGATGTTAAACCCATGAAATTTGATTGAATTGTGGGAATGATGAAAATGATGATGTTAAACCCATGAAATTTGATTGAATTGTGGGAATGATGAAAATGTTGATGTTAAACCCATGAAATTTGATTGAATTGTGGGAATTATAGAAATGATGATGTTAAACCCATGAAATTTGATTGAATTGTGGGAATGATGAAAATGTTGATGTTAAACCCATGAAATTTGATTGAATTGTGGGAATTATAGAAATGATGATGTTAAACCCATGAAATTTGATTGAATTGTGGGAATGATGAAAATGTTGATGTTAAACCCATGAAATTTGATTGAATTGTGGGAATGATGAAAATGTTGATGTTAAACCCATGAAATTTGATTGAATTGTGGGAATTATAGAAATGATGATGTTAAACCCATGAAATTTGATTGAATTGTGGGAATGATGAAAATGATGATGTTAAACCCATGAAATTTGATTGAATTTGGGAATTATAAAATGATGATGTTAAACCCATGAAATTTGATTGAATTGTGGGAATGATGAAAATGTTGATGTTAAACCCATGAAATTTGATTGAATGTGGGAATTATAGAAATGATGATGTTAAACCCATGAAATTTGATTGAATTGTGGGAATGATGAAAATGTTGATGTTAAACCCATGAAATTTGATTGAATTGTGGGAATTATAGAAATGATGATGTTAAACCCATGAAATTTGATTGAATTGTGGGAATGATGAAAATGATGATGTTAAACCCATGAAATTTGATTGAATTGTGGGAATTATAAAAATGATGATGTTAAACCCATGAAATTTGATTGAATTGTGGGAATGATGAAAATGTTGATGTTAAACCCATGAAATTTGATTGAATTGTGGGAATTATAGAAATGATGATGTTAAACCCATGAAATTTGATTGAATTGTGGGAATGATGAAAATGATGATGTTAAACCCATGAAATTTGATTGAATTGTGGGAATGATGAAAATGATGATGTTAAACCCATGAAATTTGATTGAATTGTGGGAATGATGAAAATGTTGATGTTAAACCCATGAAATTTGATTGAATTGTGGGAATTATAGAAATGATGATGTTAAACCCATGAAATTTGATTGAATTGTGGGAATGATGAAAATGTTGATGTTAAACCCATGAAATTTGATTGAATTGTGGGAATGATGAAAATGTTGATGTTAAACCCATGAAATTTGATTGAATTGTGGGAATGATGAAAATGTTGATGTTAAACCCATGAAATTTGATTGAATTGTGGGAATTATAGAAATGATGATGTTAAACCCATGAAATTTGATTGAATTGTGGGAATGATGAAAATGTTGATGTTAAACCCATGAAATTTGATTGAATTGTGGGAATTATAGAAATGATGATGTTAAACCCATGAAATTTGATTGAATTGTGGGAATGATGAAAATGATGATGTTAAACCCATGAAATTTGATTGAATTGTGGGAATGATGAAAATGATGATGTTAAACCCATGAAATTTGATTGAATTGTGGGAATGATGAAAATGTTGATGTTAAACCCATGAAATTTGATTGAATTGTGGGAATTAAAATGATGATGTTAAACCCATGAAATTTGATTGAATTGTGGGAATGATGAAAATGTTGATGTTAAACCCATGAAATTTGATTGAATTGTGGGAATTATAGAAATGATGATGTTAAACCCATGAAATTTGATTGAATTGTGGGAATGATGAAAATGTTGATGTTAAACCCATGAAATTTGATTGAATTGTGGGAATGATGAAAATGTTGATGTTAAACCCATGAAATTTGATTGAATTGTGGGAATTATAGAAATGATGATGTTAAACCCATGAAATTTGATTGAATTGTGGGAATGATGAAAATGATGATGTTAAACCCATGAAATTTGATTGAATTTGGGAATTATAAAAATGATGATGTTAAACGCATGAAATTTGATTGAATTGTGGGAATGATGAAAATGTTGATGTTAAACCCATGAAATTTGATTGAATTGTGGGAATTATAGAAATGATGATGTTAAACCCATGAAATTTGATTGAATTGTGGGAATGATGAAAATGTTGATGTTAAACCCATGAAATTTGATTGAATTGTGGGAATTATAGAAATGATGATGTTAAACCCATGAAATTTGATTGAATTGTGGGAATGATGAAAATGATGATGTTAAACCCATGAAATTTGATTGAATTTGGGAATTATAAAAATGATGATGTTAAACGCATGAAATTTGATTGAATTGTGGGAATGATGAAAATGTTGATGTTAAACCCATGAAATTTGATTGAATTGTGGGAATTATAGAAATGATGATGTTAAACCCATGAAATTTGATTGAATTGTGGGAATGATGAAAATGTTGATGTTAAACCCATGAAATTTGATTGAATTGTGGGAATATAGAAATGATGATGTTAAACCCATGAAATTTGATTGAATTGTGGGAATGATGAAAATGATGATGTTAAACCCATGAAATTTGATTGAATTTGGGAATTATAAAAATGATGATGTTAAACCCATGAAATTTGATTGAATTGTGGGAATGATGAAAATGTTGATGTTAAACCCATGAAATTTGATTGAATTGTGGGAATTATAGAAATGATGATGTTAAACCCATGAAATTTGATTGAATTGTGGGAATGATGAAAATGATGATGTTAAACCCATGAAATTTGATTGAAATGTGGGAATGATGAAAATGATGATGTTAAACCCATGAAATTTGATTGAATTGTGGGAATGATGAAATGTTGATGTTAAACCCATGAAATTTGATTGAATTGTGGGAATGATAGAAATGATGATGTTAAACCCATGAAATTTGATTGAATTGTGGGAATGATGAAAATGTTGATGTTAAACCCATGAAATTTGATTGAATTGTGGGAATTATAGAAATGATGATGTTAAACCCATGAAATTTGATTGAATTGTGGGAATGATGAAAATGTTGATGTTAAACCCATGAAATTTGATTGAATTGTGGGAATGATGAAAATGTTGATGTTAAACCCATGAAATTTGATTGAATTGTGGGAATTATAGAAATGATGATGTTAAACCCATGAAATTTGATTGAATTGTGGGAATGATGAAAATGATGATGTTAAACCCATGAAATTTGATTGAATTTGGGAATTATAAAAATGATGATGCTAAACGCATGAAATTTGATTGAATTGTGGGAATGATGAAAATGTTGATGTTAAACCCATGAAATTTGATTGAATTGTGGGAATTATAGAAATGATGATGTTAAACCCATGAAATTTGATTGAATTGTGGGAATGATGAAAATGATGATGTTAAACCCATGAAATTTGATTGAATTGTGGGAATGATGAAAATGATGATGTTAAACCCATGAAATTTGATTGAATTGTGGGAATGATGAAAATGATGATGTTAAACCCATGAAATTTGATTGAATTGTGGGAATTATAGAAATGATGATGTTAAACCCATGAAATTTGATTGAATTGTGGGAATGATGAAAATGTTGATGTTAAACCCATGAAATTTGATTGAATTGTGGGAATTATAGAAATGATGATGTTAAACCCATGAAATTTGATTGAATTGTGGGAATGATGAAAATGTTGATGTTAAACCCATGAAATTTGATTGAATTGTGGGAATTATAGAAATGATGATGTTAAACCCATGAAATTTGATTGAATTGTGGGAATGATGAAAATGATGATGTTAAACCCATGAAATTTGATTGAATTGTGGGAATGATGAAAATGTTGATGTTAAACCCATGAAATTTGATTGAATTGTGGGAATTATAGAAATGATGATGTTAAACCCATGAAATTTGATTGAATTGTGGGAATGATGAAAATGTTGATGTTAAACCCATGAAATTTGATTGAATTGTGGGAATTATAGAAATGATGATGTTAAACCCATGAAATTTGATTGAATTGTGGGAATGATGAAAATGTTGATGTTAAACCCATGAAATTTGATTGAATTGTGGGAATTATAGAAATGATGATGTTAAACCCATGAAATTTGATTGAATTGTGGGAATGATGAAAATGTTGATGTTAAACCCATGAAATTTGATTGAATTGTGGGAATTATAGAAATGATGATGTTAAACCCATGAAATTTGATTGAATTGTGGGAATGATGAAAATGATGATGTTAAACCCATGAAATTTGATTGAATTGTGGGAATGATGAAAATGTTGATGTTAAACCCATGAAATTTGATTGAATTGTGGGAATTAGAAATGATGATGTTAAACCCATGAAATTTGATTGAATTGTGGGAATGATGAAAATGATGATGTTAAACCCATGAAATTTGATTGAATTGTGGGAATTATAGAAATGATGATGTTAAACCCATGAAATTTGATTGAATTGTGGGAATGATGAAAATGTTGATGTTAAACCCATGAAATTTGATTGAATTGTGGGAATGATGAAAATGTTGATGTTAAACCCATGAAATTTGATTGAATTGTGGGAATGATGAAAATGATGATGTTAAACCCATGAAATTTGATTGAATTTGGGAATTATAAAATGATGATGTTAAACCCATGAAATTTGATTGAATTGTGGGAATGATGAAAATGTTGATGTTAAACCCATGAAATTTGATTGAATTGTGGGAATTATAGAAATGATGATGTTAAACCCATGAAATTTGATTGAATTGTGGGAATGATGAAAATGTTGATGTTAAACCCATGAAATTTGATTGAATTGTGGGAATTATAGAAATGATGATGTTAAACCCATGAAATTTGATTGAATTGTGGGAATGATGAAATGATGATGTTAAACCCATGAAATTTGATTGAATTGTGGGAATGATGAAAATGTTGATGTTAAACCCATGAAATTTGATTGAATTGTGGGAATTATAGAAATGATGATGTTAAACCCATGAAATTTGATTGAATTGTGGGAATGATGAAAATGTGATGTTAAACCCATGAAATTTGATTGAATTGTGGGAATGATGAAAATGTTGATGTTAAACCCATGAAATTTGATTGAATTGTGGGAATTATAGAAATGATGATGTTAAACCCATGAAATTTGATTGAATTGTGGGAATGATGAAAATGTTGATGTTAAACCCATGAAATTTGATTGAATTGTGGGAATTATAGAAATGATGATGTTAAACCCATGAAATTTGATTGAATTGTGGCAATGATGAAAATGATGATGTTAAACCCATGAAATTTGATTGAATTTGGGAATTATAAAAATGATGATGTTAAACGCATGAAATTTGATTGAATTGTGGGAATGATGAAAATGTTGATGTTAAACCCATGAAATTTGATTGAATTGTGGGAATTATAGAAATGAAGATGTTAAACACACGATATTTGATTGAATTGTGGGAATGATAGAAACGATGATGTTAAACCCATGAAATTTGATTGAATTGTGGGAATGATGAAAATGTTGATGTTAAACCCATGAAATTTGATTGAATTGTGGGAATTATAGAAATGTTGATGTTAAACCCATGAAATTTGATTGAATTGTGGGAATGATGAAAATGTTGATGTTAAACCCATGAAATTTGATTGAATTGTGGGAATTATAGAAATGATGATGTTAAACCCATGAAATTTGATTGAATTGTGGGAATGATGAAAATGATGATGTTAAACCCATGAAATTTGATTGAATTTGGGAATTATAAAATGATGATGTTAAACCCATGAAATTTGATTGAATTGTGGGAATGATGAAAATGTTGATGTTAAACCCATGAAATTTGATTGAATTGTGGGAATTATAGAAATGATGATGTTAAACCCATGAAATTTGATTGAATTGTGGGAATGATGAAAATGATGATGTTAAACCCATGAAATTTGATTGATTGTGGGAATGATGAAAATGATGATGTTAAACCCATGAAATTTGATTGAATTGTGGGAATGATGAAAATGTTGATGTTAAACCCATGAAATTTGATTGAATTGTGGGAATTATAGAAATGATGATGTTAAACCCATGAAATTTGATTGAATTGTGGGAATGATGAAAATGTTGATGTTAAACCCATGAAATTTGATTGAATTGTGGGAATTATAGAAATGATGATGTTAAACCCATGAAATTTGATTGAATTGTGGGAATGATGAAAATGTTGATGTTAAACCCATGAAATTTGATTGAATTGTGGGAATGATGAAAATGTTGATGTTAAACCCATGAAATTTGATTGAATTGTGGGAATTATAGAAATGATGATGTTAAACCCATGAAATTTGATTGAATTGTGGGAATGATGAAAATGATGATGTTAAACCCATGAAATTTGATTGAATTTGGGAATTATAAAAATGATGATGTTAAACGCATGAAATTTGATTGAATTGTGGGAATGATGAAATGTTGATGTTAAACCCATGAAATTTGATTGAATTGTGGGAATTATAGAAATGATGATGTTAAACCCATGAAATTTGATTGAATTGTGGGAATGATGAAAATGTTGATGTTAAACCCATGAAATTTGATTGAATTGTGGGAATTATAGAATGATGATGTTAAACCCATGAAATTTGATTGAATTGTGGGAATGATGAAAATGATGATGTTAAACCCATGAAATTTGATTGAATTTGGGAATTATAAAAATGATGATGCTAAACGCATGAAATTTGATTGAATTGTGGGAATGATGAAAATGTTGATGTTAAACCCATGAAATTTGATTGAATTGTGGGAATTATAGAAATGATGATGTTAAACCCATGAAATTTGATTGAATTGTGGGAATGATGAAAATGATGATGTTAAACCCATGAAATTTGATTGAATTGTGGGAATGATGAAATGATGATGTTAAACCCATGAAATTTGATTGAATTGTGGGAATGATGAAAATGTTGATGTTAAACCCATGAAATTTGATTGAATTGTGGGAATTATAGAAATGATGATGTTAAACCCATGAAATTTGATTGAATTGTGGGAATGATGAAAATGTTGATGTTAAACCCATGAAATTTGATTGAATTGTGGGAATTATAGAAATGATGATGTTAAACCCATGAAATTTGATTGAATTGTGGGAATGATGAAAATGTTGATGTTAAACCCATGAAATTTGATTGAATTGTGGGAATTATAGAAATGATGATGTTAAACCCATGAAATTTGATTGAATTGTGGGAATGATGAAAATGATGATGTTAAACCCATGAAATTTGATTGAATTGTGGGAATGATGAAAATGTTGATGTTAAACCCATGAAATTTGATTGAATTGTGGGAATTATAGAAATGATGATGTTAAACCCATGAAATTTGATTGAATTGTGGGAATGATGAAAATGATGATGTTAAACCCATGAAATTTGATTGAATTGTGGGAATTATAGAAATGATGATGTTAAACCCATGAAATTTGATTGAATTGTGGGAATGATGAAAATGTTGATGTTAAACCCATGAAATTTGATTGAATTGTGGGAATGATGAAAATGTTGATGTTAAACCCATGAAATTTGATTGAATTGTGGGAATTATAGAAATGATGATGTTAAACCCATGAAATTTGATTGAATTGTGGGAATGATGAAAATGATGATGTTAAACCCATGAAATTTGATTGAATTGTGGGAATGATAAAAATGATGATGTTAAACCCGAAATTTGATTGAATTGTGGGAATGATGAAAATGTTGATGTTAACCCATGAAATTTGATTGAATTGTGGGAATGATGGAAATGTTGATGTTAAACCCATGAAATTTGATTGAATTGTGGGAATGATAGAAATGATGATGTTAAACCCATGAAATTTGATTGAATTGTGGGAATGATGAAAATGTTGATGTTAACCCATGAAATTTGATTGAATTGTGGGAATTATAGAAATGATGATGTTAAACCCATGAAATTTGATTGAATTGTGGGAATGATGAAATGTTGATGTTAAACCCATGAAATTTGATTGAATTGTGGGAATGATGAAAATGTTGATGTTAAACCCATGAAATTTGATTGAATTGTGGGAATTATAGAAATGATGATGTTAAACCCATGAAATTTGATTGAATTGTGGGAATGATGAAAATGATGATGTTAAACCCATGAAATTTGATTGAATTGGGAATGATAAAAATGATGATGTTAAACCCATGAAATTTGATTGAATTGTGGGAATGATGAAAATGTTGATGTTAAACCCATGAAATTTGATTGAATTGTGGGAATTATAGAAATGATGATGTTAAACCCATGAAATTTGATTGAATTGTGGGAATGATGAAAATGTTGATGTTAAACCCATGAAATTTGATTGAATTGTGGGAATTATAGAAATGATGATGTTAAACCCATGAAATTTGATTGAATTGTGGGAATGATGAAAATGATGATGTTAAACCCATGAAATTTGATTGAATTGGGAATTATAAAAATGATGATGTTAAACCCATGAAATTTGATTGAATTGTGGGAATGATGAAAATGTTGATGTTAAACCCATGAAATTTGATTGAATTGTGGGAATTATAGAAATGATGATGTTAAACCCATGAAATTTGATTGAATTGTGGGAATGATGAAAATGATGATGTTAAACCCATGAAATTTGATTGAATGTGGGAATGATGAAAATGATGATGTTAAACCCATGAAATTTGATTGAATTGTGGGAATGATGAAATGTTGATGTTAAACCCATGAAATTTGATTGAATTGTGGGAATTATAGAAATGATGATGTTAAACCCATGAAATTTGATTGAATTGTGGGAATGATGAAAATGTTGATGTTAAACCCATGAAATTTGATTGAATTGTGGGAATTATAGAAATGATGATGTTAAACCCATGAAATTTGATTGAATTGTGGGAATGATGAAAATGTTGATGTTAAACCCATGAAATTTGATTGAATTGTGGGAATTATAGAAATGATGATGTTAAACCCATGAAATTTGATTGAATTGGGAATGATGAAAATGATGATGTTAAACCCATGAAATTTGATTGAATTGTGGGAATGATGAAAATGTTGATGTTAAACCCATGAAATTTGATTGAATTGTGGGAATTATAGAAATGATGATGTTAAACCCATGAAATTTGATTGAATTGTGGGAATGATGAAAATGATGATGTTAAACCCATGAAATTTGATTGAATTGTGGGAATTATAGAAATGATGATGTTAAACCCATGAAATTTGATTGAATTGTGGGAATGATGAAAATGTTGATGTTAAACCCATGAAATTTGATTGAATTGTGGGAATGATGAAAATGTTGATGTTAAACCCATGAAATTTGATTGAATTGTGGGAATTATAGAAATGATGATGTTAAACCCATGAAATTTGATTGAATTGTGGGAATGATGAAAATGATGATGTTAAACCCATGAAATTTGATTGAATTTGGGAATTATAAAATGATGATGTTAAACCATGAAATTTGATTGAATTGTGGGAATGATGAAAATGTTGATGTTAAACCCATGAAATTTGATTGAATTGTGGGAATTATAGAAATGATGATGTTAAACCCATGAAATTTGATTGAATTGTGGGAATGATGAAATGTTGATGTTAAACCCATGAAATTTGATTGAATTGTGGGAATTATAGAAATGATGATGTTAAACCCATGAAATTTGATTGAATTGTGGGAATGATGAAAATGATGATGTTAAACCCATGAAATTTGATTGAATTGTGGGAATGATGAAAATGTTGATGTTAAACCATGAAATTTGATTGAATTGTGGGAATATATGAAATGATGATGTTAAACCCATGAAATTTGATTGAATTGTGGGAATTATAGAAATGATGATGTTAAACCCATGAAATTTGATTGAATTGTGGGAATGATGAAAATGTTGATGTTAAACCCATGAAATTTGATTGAATTGTGGGAATTATAGAAATGATGATGTTAAACCCATGAAATTTGATTGAATTGTGGGAATGATGAAAATGTTGATGTTAAACCCATGAAATTTGATTGAATTGTGGGAATTATAGAAATGATGATGTTAAACCCATGAAATTTGATTGAATTGTGGGAATGATGAAAATGATGATGTTAAACCCATGAAATTTGATTGAATTGTGGGAATTATAAAAATGATGATGTTAAACCCATGAAATTTGATTGAATTGTGGGAATGATGAAAATGTTGATGTTAAACCCATGAAATTTGATTGAATTGTGGGAATGATGAAATGATGATGTTAAACCCATGAAATTTGATTGAATTGTGGGAATGATAGAAATGATGATGTTAAACCCATGAAATTTGATTGAATTGTGGGAATGATGAAAATGATGATGTTAAACCCATGAAATTTGATTGAATTGTGGGAATGATGAAAATGATGATGTTAAACCCATGAAATTTGATTGAATTGTGGGAATGATGAAAATGTTGATGTTAAACCCATGAAATTTGATTGAATTGTGGGAATTATAGAAATGATGATGTTAAACCCATGAAATTTGATTGAATTGTGGGAATGATGAAAATGTTGATGTTAAACCCATGAAATTTGATTGAATTGTGGGAATTATAGAAATGATGATGTTAAACCCATGAAATTTGATTGAATTGTGGGAATGATGAAAATGTTGATGTTAAACCCATGAAATTTGATTGAATTGTGGGAATGATGAAAATGTTGATGTTAAACCCATGAAATTTGATTGAATTGTGGGAATTATAAAATGATGATGTTAAACCCATGAAATTTGATTGAATTGTGGGAATGATGAAAATGATGATGTTAAACCCATGAAATTTGATTGAATTGGGAATTATAAAATGATGATGTTAAACCCATGAAATTTGATTGAATTGTGGGAATGATGAAAATGTTGATGTTAAACCCATGAAATTTGATTGAATTGTGGGAATTATAGAAATGATGATGTTAAACCCATGAAATTTGATTGAATTGTGGGAATGATGAAAATGTTGATGTTAAACCCATGAAATTTGATTGAATTGTGGGAATTATAGAAATGATGATGTTAAACCCATGAAATTTGATTGAATTGTGGGAATGATGAAAATGATGATGTTAAACCCATGAAATTTGATTGAATTGGGAATTATAAAAATGATGATGTTAAACCCATGAAATTTGATTGAATTGTGGGAATGATGAAAATGTTGATGTTAACCCATGAAATTTGATTGAATTGTGGGAATTATAGAAATGATGATGTTAAACCCATGAAATTTGATTGAATTGTGGGAATGATGAAAATGATGATGTTAAACCCATGAAATTTGATTGAATTGTGGGAATGATGAAAATGATGATGTTAAACCCATGAAATTTGATTGAATTGTGGGAATGATGGAAATGTTGATGTTAAACCCATGAAATTTGATTGAATTGTGGGAATTATAGAAATGATGATGTTAAACCCATGAAATTTGATTGAATTGTGGGAATGATGAAAATGTTGATGTTAAACCCATGAAATTTGATTGAATTGTGGGAATTATAGAAATGATGATGTTAAACCCATGAAATTTGATTGAATTGTGGGAATGATGAAATGTTGATGTTAAACCCATGAAATTTGATTGAATTGTGGGAATTATAGAAATGATGATGTTAAACCCATGAAATTTGATTGAATTGTGGGAATGATGAAATGATGATGTTAAACCCATGAAATTTGATTGAATTGTGGGAATGATGAAAATGTGATGTTAAACCCATGAAATTTGATTGAATTGTGGGAATTATAGAAATGATGATGTTAAACCCATGAAATTTGATTGAATTGTGGGAATGATGAAAATGTTGATGTTAAACCCATGAAATTTGATTGAATTGTGGGAATTATAGAAATGATGATGTTAAACCCATGAAATTTGATTGAATTGTGGGAATGATGAAATGATGATGTTAAACCCATGAAATTTGATTGAATTGTGGGAATGATGAAAATGATGATGTTAAACCCATGAAATTTGATTGAATTGTGGGAATGATGAAAATGTTGATGTTAAACCCATGAAATTTGATTGAATTGTGGGAATTATAGAAATGATGATGTTAAACCCATGAAATTTGATTGAATTGTGGGAATGATGAAAATGTTGATGTTAAACCCATGAAATTTGATTGAATTGTGGGAATTATAGAAATGATGATGTTAAACCCATGAAATTTGATTGAATTGTGGGAATGATGAAAATGTTGATGTTAAACCCATGAAATTTGATTGAATTGTGGGAATGATGAAAATGTTGATGTTAAACCCATGAAATTTGATTGAATTGTGGGAATTATAGAAATGATGATGTTAAACCCATGAAATTTGATTGAATTGTGGGAATGATGAAAATGATGATGTTAAACCCATGAAATTTGATTGAATTGGGAATTATAAAAATGATGATGTTAAACCCATGAAATTTGATTGAATTGTGGGAATGATGAAAATGTTGATGTTAAACCCATGAAATTTGATTGAATTGTGGGAATTATAGAAATGATGATGTTAAACCCATGAAATTTGATTGAATTGTGGGAATGATGAAAATGTTGATGTTAAACCCATGAAATTTGATTGAATTGTGGGAATTATAGAAATGATGATGTTAAACCCATGAAATTTGATTGAATTGTGGGAATGATGAAAATGATGATGTTAAACCCATGAAATTTGATTGAATTGTGGGAATTATAAAAATGATGATGTTAAACCCATGAAATTTGATTGAATTGTGGGAATGATGAAAATGTTGATGTTAAACCCATGAAATTTGATTGAATTGTGGGAATTATAGAAATGATGATGTTAAACCCATGAAATTTGATTGAATTGTGGGAATGATGAAAATGATGATGTTAAACCCATGAAATTTGATTGAATTGTGGGAATGATGAAAATGATGATGTTAAACCCATGAAATTTGATTGAATTGTGGGAATGATGAAAATGTTGATGTTAAACCCATGAAATTTGATTGAATTGTGGGAATTATAGAAATGATGATGTTAAACCCATGAAATTTGATTGAATTGTGGGAATGATGAAAATGTTGATGTTAAACCCATGAAATTTGATTGAATTGTGGGAATTATAGAAATGATGATGTTAAACCCATGAAATTTGATTGAATTGTGGGAATGATGAAAATGTTGATGTTAAACCCATGAAATTTGATTGAATTGTGGGAATTATAGAAATGATGATGTTAAACCCATGAAATTTGATTGAATTGTGGGAATGATGAAAATGATGATGTTAAACCCATGAAATTTGATTGAATTGTGGGAATGATGAAAATGATGATGTTAAACCCATGAAATTTGATTGAATTGTGGGAATTATAGAAATGATGATGTTAAACCCATGAAATTTGATTGAATTGTGGGAATGATGAAAATGATGATGTTAAACCCATGAAATTTGATTGAATTGTGGGAATTATAGAAATGATGATGTTAAACCCATGAAATTTGATTGAATTGTGGGAATGATGAAAATGTTGATGTTAAACCCATGAAATTTGATTGAATTGTGGGAATGATGAAAATGTTGATGTTAAACCCATGAAATTTGATTGAATTGTGGGAATTATAAAATGATGATGTTAAACCCATGAAATTTGATTGAATTGTGGGAATGATGAAAATGATGATGTTAAACCCATGAAATTTGATTGAATGTGGGAATATAAAAATGATGATGTTAAACCCATGAAATTTGATTGAATTGTGGGAATGATGAAAATGTTGATGTTAAACCCATGAAATTTGATTGAATTGTGGGAATTATAGAAATGATGATGTTAAACCCATGAAATTTGATTGAATTGTGGGAATGATGAAAATGTTGATGTTAAACCCATGAAATTTGATTGAATTGTGGGAATTATAGAAATGATGATGTTAAACCCATGAAATTTGATTGAATTGTGGGAATGATGAAAATGATGATGTTAAACCCATGAAATTTGATTGAATTGTGGGAATGATGAAAATGTGATGTTAAACCCATGAAATTTGATTGAATTGTGGGAATGATAGAAATGATGATGTTAAACCCATGAAATTTGATTGAATTGTGGGAATTATAGAAATGATGATGTTAAACCCATGAAATTTGATTGAATTGTGGGAATGATGAAAATGTTGATGTTAAACCCATGAAATTTGATTGAATTGTGGGAATTATAGAAATGATGATGTTAAACCCATGAAATTTGATTGAATTGTGGGAATGATGAAAATGTTGATGTTAAACCCATGAAATTTGATTGAATTGTGGGAATTATAGAAATGATGATGTTAAACCCATGAAATTTGATTGAATTGTGGGAATGATGAAAATGATGATGTTAAACCCATGAAATTTGATTGAATTTGGGAATTATAAAAATGATGATGTTAAACGCATGAAATTTGATTGAATTGTGGGAATGATGAAAATGTTGATGTTAAACCCATGAAATTTGATTGAATTGTGGGAATTATAGAAAATGATGATGTTAAACCCATGAAATTTGATTGAATTGTGGGAATGATAGAAATGATGATGTTAAACCCATGAAATTTGATTGAATTGTGGGAATGATGAAAATGATGATGTTAAACCCATGAAATTTGATTGAATTGTGGGAATGATGAAAATGATGATGTTAAACCCATGAAATTTGATTGAATTGTGGGAATGATGGAAATGTTGATGTTAAACCCATGAAATTTGATTGAATTGTGGGAATGATAGAAATGATGATGTTAAACCCATGAAATTTGATTGAATTGTGGGAATGATGAAAATGTTGATGTTAAACCCATGAAATTTGATTGAATTGTGGGAATTATAGAAATGATGATGTTAAACCCATGAAATTTGATTGAATTGTGGGAATGATGAAAATGTTGATGTTAAACCCATGAAATTTGATTGAATTGTGGGAATGATGAAAATGTGATGTTAAACCCATGAAATTTGATTGAATTGTGGGAATTAGAAATGATGATGTTAAACCCATGAAATTTGATTGAATTGTGGGAATGATGAAAATGTGATGTTAAACCCATGAAATTTGATTGAATTGGGAATTATAAAAATGATGATGTTAAACCCATGAAATTTGATTGAATTGTGGGAATGATGAAAATGTTGATGTTAAACCCATGAAATTTGATTGAATTGTGGGAATTATAGAAATGATGATGTTAAACCCATGAAAATTGATTGAATTGTGGGAATTATAGAAATGATGATGTTAAACCCATGAAATTTGATTGAATTGTGGGAATGATGAAAATGATGATGTTAAACCCATGAAATTTGATTGAATTGTGGGAATGATGAAAATGATGATGTTAAACCCATGAAATTTGATTGAATTGTGGGAATGATGAAATGTTGATGTTAAACCCATGAAATTTGATTGAATTGTGGGAATTATAGAAATGATGATGTTAAACCCATGAAATTTGATTGAATTGTGGGAATGATGAAAATGTTGATGTTAAACCCATGAAATTTGATTGAATTGTGGGAATTATAGAAATGATGATGTTAAACCCATGAAATTTGATTGAATTGTGGGAATGATGAAAATGTTGATGTTAAACCCATGAAATTTGATTGAATTGTGGGAATGATGAAAATGTTGATGTTAAACCCATGAAATTTGATTGAATTGTGGGAATTATAGAAATGATGATGTTAAACCCATGAAATTTGATTGAATTGTGGGAATGATGAAAATGATGATGTTAAACCCATGAAATTTGATTGAATTTGGGAATTATAAAAATGATGATGTTAAACGCATGAAATTTGATTGAATTGTGGGAATGATGAAAATGTTGATGTTAAACCCATGAAATTTGATTGAATTGTGGGAATTATAGAAATGATGATGTTAAACCCATGAAATTTGATTGAATTGTGGGAATGATGAAAATGTTGATGTTAAACCCATGAAATTTGATTGAATTGTGGGAATTATAGAAATGATGATGTTAAACCCATGAAATTTGATTGAATTGTGGGAATGATGAAAATGATGATGTTAAACCCATGAAATTTGATTGAATTTGGGAATTATAAAAATGATGATGTTAAACGCATGAAATTTGATTGAATTGTGGGAATGATGAAAATGTTGATGTTAAACCCATGAAATTTGATTGAATTGTGGGAATTATAGAAATGATGATGTTAAACCCATGAAATTTGATTGAATTGTGGGAATGATGAAAATGATGATGTTAAACCCATGAAATTTGATTGAATTGTGGGAATGATGAAAATGATGATGTTAAACCCATGAAATTTGATTGA
Source organism: Lathyrus oleraceus (assembly GCF_024323335.1). Classification (NCBI taxonomy): domain Eukaryota; kingdom Viridiplantae; phylum Streptophyta; class Magnoliopsida; order Fabales; family Fabaceae; genus Lathyrus; species Lathyrus oleraceus. The sequence goes on along the minus strand of NW_026112689.1, from coordinate 46,124 downwards.
ATTGTGGGAATGATGGAAATGTTGATGTTAAACCCATGAAATTTGATTGAATTGTGGGAATTATAGAAATGATGATGTTAAACCCATGAAATTTGATTGAATTGTGGGAATGATGAAAATGTTGATGTTAAACCCATGAAATTTGATTGAATTGTGGGAATTATAGAAATGATGATGTTAAACCCATGAAATTTGATTGAATTGTGGGAATGATGAAAATGTTGATGTTAAACCCATGAAATTTGATTGAATTGTGGGAATGATAGAAATGATGATGTTAAACCCATGAAATTTGATTGAATTGTGGGAATGATGAAAATATGATGTTAAACCCATGAAATTTGATTGAATTGTGGGAATGATGAAAATGTTGATGTTAAACCCATGAAATTTGATTGAATTGTGGGAATTATAGAAATGATGATGTTAAACCCATGAAATTTGATTGAATTGTGGGAATGATGAAAATGTTGATGTTAAACCCATGAAATTTGATTGAATTGTGGGAATTATAGAAATGATGATGTTAAACCCATGAAATTTGATTGAATTGTGGGAATGATGAAAATGATGATGTTAAACCCATGAAATTTGATTGAATTGTGGGAATGATGAAAATGATGATGTTAACCCATGAAATTTGATTGAATTGTGGGAATGATGAAAATGTTGATGTTAAACCCATGAAATTTGATTGAATTGTGGGAATTATAGAAATGATGATGTTAAACCCATGAAATTTGATTGAATTGTGGGAATGATGAAAATGTTGATGTTAAACCCATGAAATTTGATTGAATTGTGGGAATTATAGAAATGATGATGTTAAACCCATGAAATTTGATTGAATTGTGGGAATGATGAAAATGTGATGTTAAACCCATGAAATTTGATTGAATTGTGGGAATGATGAAAATGTTGATGTTAAACCCATGAAATTTGATTGAATTGTGGGAATTATAGAAATGATGATGTTAAACCCATGAAATTTGATTGAATTGTGGGAATGATGAAAATGTGATGTTAAACCCATGAAATTTGATTGAATTGTGGGAATTATAGAATGATGATGTTAAACCCATGAAATTTGATTGAATTGTGGGAATGATGAAAATGTTGATGTTAAACCCATGAAATTTGATTGAATTGTGGGAATTATAGAAAATGATGATGTTAAACCCATGAAATTTGATTGAATTGTGGGAATGATGAAAATGTTGATGTTAAACCCATGAAATTTGATTGAATTGTGGGAATTATAAAAATGATGATGTTAAACCCATGAAATTTGATTGAATTGTGGGAATGATGAAAATGTTGATGTTAAACCCATGAAATTTGATTGAATTGTGGGAATTATAGAAATGATGATGTTAAACCCATGAAATTTGATTGAAATGTGGGAATGATGAAAATGATGATGTTAAACCCATGAAATTTGATTGAATTGTGGGAATTATAGAAATGATGATGTTAAACCCATAAAATTTGATTGAATTGTGGGAATTATAGAAATGATGATGTTAAACCCATGAAATTTGATTGAATTGTGGGAATGATGAAAATGTTGATGTTAAACCCATGAAATTTGATTGAATTGTGGGAATTATAAAATGATGATGTTAAACCCATGAAATTTGATTGAATTGTGGGAATGATGAAAATGTTGATGTTAAACCCATGAAATTTGATTGAATTGTGGGAATTATAGAAATGATGATGTTAAACCATGAAATTTGATTGAATTGTGGGAATGATGAAAATGATGATGTTAAACCCATGAAATTTGATTGAATTGTGGGAATGATGAAAATGTTGATGTTAAACCCATGAAATTTGATTGAATTGTGGGAATTATAGAAATGATGATGTTAAACCCATGAAATTTGATTGAATTGTGGGAATGATGAAATGATGATGTTAAACCCATGAAATTTGATTGAATTGTGGGAATTATAGAAATGATGATGTTAAACCCATGAAATTTGATTGAATTGTGGGAATGATGAAAATGTTGATGTTAAACCCATGAAATTTGATTGAATTGTGGGAATGATGAAAATGTTGATGTTAAACCCATGAAATTTGATTGAATTGTGGGAATTATAGAAATGATGATGTTAAACCCATGAAATTTGATTGAATTGTGGGAATGATGAAAATGATGATGTTAAACCCATGAAATTTGATTGAATTTGGGAATATAAAATGATGATGTTAAACATGAAATTTGATTGAATTGTGGGAATGATGAAAATGTTGATGTTAAACCCATGAAATTTGATTGAATTGTGGGAATTATAGAAATGTGATGTTAAACCCATGAAATTTGATTGAATTGTGGGAATGATGAAAATGTTGATGTTAAACCCATGAAATTTGATTGAATTTGGAATTATAGAAATGATGATGTTAAACCCATGAAATTTGATTGAATTGTGGGAATGATGAAAATGATGATGTTAAACCCATGAAATTTGATTGAATTGTGGGAATGATGAAAATGATGATGTTAAACCCACGAAATTTGATTGAATTGTGGGAATGATAGAAATGATGATGTTAAACCAATGAAATTTGATTGAATTGTGGGAATTATAGAAATGATGATGTTAAACCCATGAAATTTGATTGAATTGTGGGAATGATGAAAATGATGATGTTAAACCCATGAAATTTGATTGAATTGTGGGAATGATAGAAATGATGATGTTAAACCCATGAAATTTGATTGAATTGTGGGAATGATGAAAATGTTGATGTTAAACCCATGAAATTTGATTGAATTGTGGGAATTATAGAAATGATGATGTTAAACCCATGAAATTTGATTGAATTGTGGGAATGATGAAAATGATGATGTTAAACCCATGAAATTTGATTGAATTGTGGGAATTATGAAAATGATGATGTTAAACCCATGAAATTTGATTGAATTGTGGGAATGATGAAAATGTTGATGTTAAACCCATGAAATTTGATTGAATTGTGGGAATTGATGAAATATGATGTTAAACCCATGAAATTTGATTGAATTGTGGGAATTATAGAAATGATGATGTTAAACCCATGAAATTTGATTGAATTGTGGGAATGATGAAATGATGATGTTAAACCCATGAAATTTGATTGAAATGTGGGAATGATGAAAATGATGATGTTAAACCCATGAAATTTGATTGAATTGTGGGAATGATGGAAATGTTGATGTTAAACCCATGAAATTTGATTGAATTGTGGGAATTATAGAAATGATGATGTTAAACCCATGAAATTTGATTGAATTGTGGGAATGATGAAAATGTGATGTTAAACCCATGAAATTTGATTGAATTGTGGGAATGATGAAAATGTTGATGTTAAACCCATGAAATTTGATTGAATTGTGGGAATGATGAAAATGTTGATGTTAAACCCATGAAATTTGATTGAATTGTGGGAATGATGAAAATGTTGATGTTAAACCCATGAAATTTGATTGAATTGTGGGAATTATAGAAATGATGATGTTAAACCCATGAAATTTGATTGAATTGTGGGAATGATGAAAATGTGATGTTAAACCCATGAAATTTGATTGAATTTGGGAATTATAAAATGATGATGTTAAACCCATGAAATTTGATTGAATTGTGGGAATGATGAAAATGTTGATGTTAAACCCATGAAATTTGATTGAATTGTGGGAATTATAGAAATGATGATGTTAAACCCATGAAATTTGATTGAATTGTGGGAATGATGAAAATGTTGATGTTAAACCCATGAAATTTGATTGAATTGTGGGAATTATAGAAATGATGATGTTAAACCCATGAAATTTGATTGAATTGTGGGAATGATGAAAATGATGATGTTAAACCCATGAAATTTGATTGAATTTGGGAATTATAAAATGATGATGTTAAACCCATGAAATTTGATTGAATTGTGGGAATGATGAAAATGTTGATGTTAAACCCATGAAATTTGATTGAATTGTGGGAATTATAGAAATGATGATGTTAAACCCATGAAATTTGATTGAATTGTGGGAATGATGAAAATGATGATGTTAAACCCATGAAATTTGATTGAATTGTGGGAATGATGAAAATGATGATGTTAAACCCATGAAATTTGATTGAATTGTGGGAATGATGAAAATGTTGATGTTAAACCCATGAAATTTGATTGAATTGTGGGAATTATAGAAATGATGATGTTAAACCCATGAAATTTGATTGAATTGTGGGAATGATGAAAATGTTGATGTTAAACCCATGAAATTTGATTGAATTGTGGGAATTATAGAAATGATGATGTTAAACCCATGAAATTTGATTGAATTGTGGGAATGATGAAAATGTTGATGTTAAACCCATGAAATTTGATTGAATTGTGGGAATTATAGAAATGATGATGTTAAACCCATGAAATTTGATTGAATTGTGGAATGATGAAAATGATGATGTTAAACCCATGAAATTTGATTGAATTGTGGGAATGATGAAAATGTTGATGTTAAACCCATGAAATTTGATTGAATTGTGGGAATTATAGAAATGATGATGTTAAACCCATGAAATTTGATTGAATTGTGGGAATGATGAAAATGTTGATGTTAAACCCATGAAATTTGATTGAATTGTGGGAATTATAGAAATGATGATGTTAACCCATGAAATTTGATTGAATTGTGGGAATGATGAAAATGTTGATGTTAAACCCATGAAATTTGATTGAATTGTGGGAATTATAGAAATGATGATGTTAAACCCATGAAATTTGATTGAATTGTGGGAATGATAGAAATGATGATGTTAAACCCATGAAATTTGATTGAATTGTGGGAATGATGAAAATGTTGATGTTAAACCCATGAAATTTGATTGAATTGTGGGAATTATAAAATGTGATGTTAAACCCATGAAATTTGATTGAATTGTGGGAATGATGAAATGTTGATGTTAAACCCATGAAATTTGATTGAATTGTGGGAATTATAGAAATGATGATGTTAAACCCATGAAATTTGATTGAATTGTGGGAATGATGAAAATGTTGATGTTAAACCCATGAAATTTGATTGAATTGTGGGAATTATAGAAATGATGATGTTAAACCCATGAAATTTGATTGAATTGTGGGAATGATGAAAATGATGATGTTAAACCCATGAAATTTGATTGAATTGTGGGAATGATGAAAATGTGATGTTAAACCCATGAAATTTGATTGAATTGTGGGAATTATAAAATGATGATGTTAAACCCATGAAATTTGATTGAATTGTGGGAATGATGAAAATGATGATGTTAAACCCATGAAATTTGATTGAATTGTGGGAATTATAGAAATGATGATGTTAAACCCATGAAATTTGATTGAATTGTGGGAATGATGAAAATGTGATGTTAAACCCATGAAATTTGATTGAATTGTGGGAATGATGAAAATGTTGATGTTAAACCCATGAAATTTGATTGAATTGTGGGAAATATAGAAATGATGATGTTAAACCCATGAAATTTGATTGAATTGTGGGAATGATGAAAATGATGATGTTAAACCCATGAAATTTGATTGAATTGGGAATTAGAAAATGATGATGTTAAACCCGAAATTTGATTGAATTGTGGGAATGATGAAAATGTTGATGTTAAACCCATGAAATTTGATTGAATTGTGGGAATTATAGAAATGATGATGTTAAACCCATGAAATTTGATTGAATTGTGGGAATGATGAAAATGATGATGTTAAACCCATGAAATTTGATTGAATTTGGGAATTATAGAAAATGATGATGTTAAACCCATGAAATTTGATTGAATTGTGGGAATGATGAAAATGATGATGTTAAACCCATGAAATTTGATTGAATTGTGGGAATGATGAAAATGTTGATGTTAAACCCATGAAATTTGATTGAATTGTGGGAATTATAGAAATGATGATGTTAAACCCATGAAATTTGATTGAATTGTGGGAATGATGAAAATGTGATGTTAAACCCATGAAATTTGATTGAATTGTGGGAATGATGAAAATGTTGATGTTAAACCCATGAAATTTGATTGAATTGTGGGAATTATAGAAATGATGATGTTAAACCCATGAAATTTGATTGAATTGTGGGAATGATGAAAATGATGATGTTAAACCCATGAAATTTGATTGAATTTGGGAATTATAAAAATGATGATGTTAAACGCATGAAATTTGATTGAATTGTGGGAATGATGAAAATGTTGATGTTAAACCCATGAAATTTGATTGAATTGTGGGAATTATAGAAATGATGATGTTAAACCCATGAAATTTGATTGAATTGTGGGAATGATGAAAATGTGATGTTAAACCCATGAAATTTGATTGAATTGTGGGAATTATAGAAATGATGATGTTAAACCCATGAAATTTGATTGAATTGTGGGAATGATGAATATGTTGATGTTAAACCCATGAAATTTTATTGAATTGTGGGAATTATAGAAATGATGATGTTAAACCCCCGAAATTTGATTGAATTGTGGGAATGATGAAAATGTTGATGTTAAACCCATGAAATTTGATTGAATTGTGGGAATTATAATAATGATGATGTTAAACCCATGAAATTTGATTGAATTGTGGGAATGATGAAAATGTTGATGTTAAACCCATGAAATTTGATTGAATTGTGGGAATATAGAAATGATGATGTTAAACCCATGAAATTTGATTGAATTGTGGGAATGATGAAATGATGATGTTAAACCCATGAAATTTGATTGAATTTGGGAATTATAAAATGATGATGTTAAACCCATGAAATTTGATTGAATTGTGGGAATGATGAAAATGTTGATGTTAAACCCATGAAATTTGATTGAATTGTGGGAATTATAGAAATGATGATGTTAAACCCATGAAATTTGATTGAATTGTGGGAATGATGAAAATGTTGATGTTAAACCCATGAAATTTGATTGAATTGTGGGAATTATAGAAATGATGATGTTAAACCCATGAAATTTGATTGAATTGTGGGAATGATGAAAATGATGATGTTAAACCCATGAAATTTGATTGAATTTGGGAATTATAAAAATGATGATGTTAAACCCATGAAATTTGATTGAATTGTGGGAATGATGAAAATGTTGATGTTAAACCCATGAAATTTGATTGAATTGTGGGAATTATGAAATGATGATGTTAAACCCATGAAATTTGATTGAATTGTGGGAATGATGAAAATGATGATGTTAAACCCATGAAATTTGATTGAATTGTGGGAATGATGAAATGATGATGTTAAACCCATGAAATTTGATTGAATTGTGGGAATGATGAAAATGTTGATGTTAAACCCATGAAATTTGATTGAATTGTGGGAATTATAGAAATGATGATGTTAAACCCATGAAATTTGATTGAATTGTGGGAATGATGAAAATGTTGATGTTAAACCCATGAAATTTGATTGAATTGTGGGAATTATAGAAATGATGATGTTAAACCCATGAAATTTGATTGAATTGTGGGAATGATGAAAATGTTGATGTTAAACCCATGAAATTTGATTGAATTGTGGGAATTATAGAAATGATGATGTTAAACCCATGAAATTTGATTGAATTGTGGGAATGATGAAAATGATGATGTTAAACCCATGAAATTTGATTGAATTGTGGGAATGATGAAAATGTTGATGTTAAACCCATGAAATTTGATTGAATTGTGGGAATTATAGAAATGATGATGTTAAACCCATGAAATTTGATTGAATTGTGGGAATGATGAAAATGTGATGTTAAACCCATGAAATTTGATTGAATTGTGGGAATTATAGAAATGATGATGTTAAACCCATGAAATTTGATTGAATTGTGGGAATGATGAAAATGTTGATGTTAAACCCATGAAATTTGATTGAATTGTGGGAATGATAAAATGATGATGTTAAACCCATGAAATTTGATTGAATTGTGGGAATTATAGAAATGATGATGTTAAACCCATGAAATTTGATTGAATTGTGGGAATGATGAAAATGTTGATGTTAAACCCATGAAATTTGATTGAATTGTGGGAATTATAGAAATGTTGATGTTAAACCCATGAAATTTGATTGAATTGTGGGAATGATGAAAATGTTGATGTTAAACCCATGAAATTTGATTGAATTGTGGGAATTATAGAAAATGATGATGTTAAACCATGAAATTTGATTGAATTGTGGGAATGATGAAAATTGATGTTAAACCCATGAAATTTGATTGAATTGTGGGAATGATGAAAATGTTGATGTTAAACCCATGAAATTTGATTGAATTGTGGGAATGATAAAAATGATGATGTTAAACCCATGAAATTTGATTGAATTGTGGGAATGATGAAAATGTTGATGTTAAACCCATGAAATTTGATTGAATTGTGGGAATTATAGAAATGATGATGTTAAACCCATGAAATTTGATTGAATTGTGGGAATGATGAAATGATGATGTTAAACCATGAAATTTGATTGAATTGTGGGAATGATGAAAATGTTGATGTTAAACCCATGAAATTTGATTGAATTGTGGGAAATATAGAAATGATGATGTTAAACCCATGAAATTTGATTGAATTGTGGGAATGATGAAATGATGATGTTAAACCCATGAAATTTGATTGAATTGGGAATTATAAAATGATGATGTTAAACCCGAAATTTGATTGAATTGTGGGAATGATGAAAATGTTGATGTTAAACCCATGAAATTTGATTGAATTGTGGGAATTATAGAAATGATGATGTTAAACCCATGAAATTTGATTGAATTGTGGGAATGATGAAAATGTTGATGTTAAACCCATGAAATTTGATTGAATTGTGGGAATTATAGAAATGATGATGTTAAACCCATGAAATTTGATTGAATTGTGGGAATGATGAAAATGATGATGTTAAACCCATGAAATTTGATTGAATTGTGGGAATGATGAAAATGTTGATGTTAAACCCATGAAATTTGATTGAATTGTGGGAATTGAGAAATGATGATGTTAAACCCATGAAATTTGATTGAATTGTGGGAATGATGAAAATGTGATGTTAAACCCATGAAATTTGATTGAATTGTGGGAATGATGAAAATGTTGATGTTAAACCCATGAAATTTGATTGAATTGTGGGAATTATAGAAATGATGATGTTAAACCCATGAAATTTGATTGAATTGTGGGAATGATGAAAATGATGATGTTAAACCCATGAAATTTGATTGAATTTGGGAATTATAAAAATGATGATGCTAAACGCATGAAATTTGATTGAATTGTGGGAATGATGAAAATGTTGATGTTAAACCCATGAAATTTGATTGAATTGTGGGAATTATGAAATGATGATGTTAAACCCATGAAATTTGATTGAATTGTGGGAATGATGAAAATGTTGATGTTAAACCCATGAAATTTGATTGAATTGTGGGAATTATAGAAATGATGATGTTAAACCCATGAAATTTGATTGAATTGTGGGAATGATGAAAATGTTGATGTTAAACCCATGAAATTTGATTGAATTGTGGAAATTATAGAAATGATGATGTTAAACCCATGAAATTTGATTGAATTGTGGGAATGATGAAAATGTTGATGTTAAACCCATGAAATTTGATTGAATTGTGGGAATTTTAGAAATGATGATGTTAAACCCATGAAATTTGATTGAATTGTGGGAATGATGAAAATGTTGATGTTAAACCCATGAAATTTGATTGAATTGTGGGAATTATAGAAATGATGATGTTAAACCCATGAAATTTGATTGAATTGTGGGAATGATGAAAATGATGATGTTAAACCCATGAAATTTGCTTGAATTTGGGAATTATAAAAATGATGATGTTAAACGCCGAAAATTTGATTGAATTGTTGGAATGATGAAAATGTTGATGTTAAACCCATGAAATTTGATTGAATTGTGGGAATTATAGAAAATGTTGATGTTAAACCCATGAAATTTGATTGAATTGTGGGAATGATGAAAATGTTGATGTTAAACCCATGAAATTTGATTGAATTGTGGGAATTATAGAAATGATGATGTTAAACCCATGAAATTTGATTGAATTGTGGGAATGATGAAAATGATGATGTTAAACCCATGAAATTTGATTGAATTGTGGGAATGATGAAAATGTTGATGTTAAACCATGAAATTTGATTGAATTGTGGGAATTATAGAAATGATGATGTTAAACCCATGAAATTTGATTGAATTGTGGGAATGATAAAATGTGATGTTAAACCCATGAAATTTGATTGAATTGTGGGAATGAAGAAATGTGATGTTAAACCCATGAAATTTGATTGAATTGTGGGAATTATAGAAATGATGATGTTAAACCCATGAAATTTGATTGAATTGTGGGAATGATGAAAATGATGATGTTAAACCCATGAAATTTGATTGAATTGGGAATTATGAAAATGATGATGTTAAACCCATGAAATTTGATTGAATTGTGGGAATGATGAAAATGTTGATGTTAAACCCATGAAATTTGATTGAATTGTGGGAATTATAGAAATGATGATGTTAAACCCATGAAATTTGATTGAATTGTGGGAATGATGAAAATGTTGATGTTAAACCCATGAAATTTGATTGAATTGTGGGAATATAGAAATGATGATGTTAAACCCATGAAATTTGATTGAATTGTGGGAATGATGAAAATGTTGATGTTAAACCCATGAAATTTGATTGAATTGTGGGAATTATAGAAATGATGATGTTAAACCCATGAAATTTGATTGAATTGTGGGAATGATAAAATGATGTTAAACCCATGAAATTTGATTGAATTGTGGGAATGATGAAAATGTTGATGTTAAACCCATGAAATTTGATTGAATTGTGGGAATTATAGAAATGATGATGTTAAACCCATGAAATTTGATTGAATTGTGGGAATGATGAAAATGTTGATGTTAAACCATGAAATTTGATTGAATTGTGGGAATGATGAAATGTTGATGTTAAACCCATGAAATTTGATTGAATTGTGGGAATGATGAAAATGATGATGTTAAACCCATGAAATTTGATTGAATTGTGGGAATGATGAAAATGATGATGTTAAACCCATGAAATTTGATTGAATTTGGGAATTATAAAAATGATGATGTTAAACCCATGAAATTTGATTGAATTGTGGGAATGATGAAAATGTTGATGTTAAACCCATGAAATTTGATTGAATTGTGGGAATGATGAAATTATGATGTTAAACCCATGAAATTTGATTGAATTGTGGGAATGATGAAAATGATGATGTTAAACCCATGAAATTTGATTGAATTGTGGGAATTATAGAAATGATGATGTTAAACCCATGAAATTTGATTGAGTTGTGGGAAAGATGAAAATGATGATGTTAAACCCATGAAATTTGATTGAATTGTGGGAATGATGAAATGTTGATGTTAAACCCATGAAATTTGATTGAATTGTGGAATTATAGAAATGATGATGTTAAACCCATGAAATTTGATTGAATTGTGGGAATGATGAAAATGATGATGTTAAACCCATGAAATTTGATTGAATTGTGGGAATGATGAAAATGTTGATGTTAACCCATGAAATTTGATTGAATTGTGGGAATTATAGAAATGATGATGTTAAACCCATGAAATTTGATTGAATTGTGGGAATGATGAAAATGATGATGTTAAACCCATGAAATTTGATTGAATTGTGGGAATGATAGAAATGATGATGTTAAACCCATGAAATTTGATTGAATTGTGGGAATGATGAAAATGTTGATGTTAAACCCATGAAATTTGATTGAATTGTGGGAATGATAGAAATGTTGATGGTAAACCCATGAAATTTGATTGTATTGTGGGAAATATAGAAATGATGATGTTGAACCCATGAAATTTGATTGAATTGTGGGAATGATGAAAATGATGATGTTAAACCCATGAAATTTGATTGAATTTGGGAATGATGAAAATGATGATGTTAAACCCATGAAATTTGATTGAATTGTGGGAATGATGAAAATGATGTTTAAACCATGAAATTTGATTGAATTGTGGGAATTATAGAAATGATGATGTTAAACCCATGAAATTTGATTGAATTGTGGGAATGATGAAATGTTGATGGTAAACCCATGAAATTTGATTGTATTGTGGGAAATATAGAAATGATGATGTAAACCCATGAAATTTGATTGAATTGTGGGAATGATGAAAATGTTGATGTTAAACCCATGAAATTTGATTGAATTGTGGGAATTATAAAAATGATGATGTTAAACCCATGAAATTTGATTGAATTGTGGGAATGATGAAAATGTGATGTTAAACCCATGAAATTTGATTGAATTGTGGGAATTATAGAAATGATGATGTTAAACCCATGAAATTTGATTGAATTGTGGGAATGATGAAAATGTTGATGTTAAACCCATGAAATTTGATTGAATTGTGGGAATTATAGAAATGATGATGTTAAACCCATGAAATTTGATTGAATTGTGGGAATGATGAAAATGATGATGTTAAACCCATGAAATTTGATTGAATTGTGGGAATGATGAAAATGTTGATGTTAAACCCATGAAATTTGATTGAATTGTGGGAATTATAGAAATGATGATGTTAAACCCATGAAATTTGATTGAATTGTGGGAATGATAAAAATGTTGATGTTAAACCCATGAAATTTGATTGAATTGTGGGAATGATGAAAATGTTGATGTTAAACCCATGAAATTTGATTGAATTGTGGGAATGATAGAAATGATGATGTTAAACCCATGAAATTTGATTGAATTGTGGGAATGATGAAAATGTTGATGTTAAACCCATGAAATTTGATTGAATTGTGGGAATGATGAAAATGTTGATGTTAAACCCATGAAATTTGATTGAATTGTGGGAATTATAGAAATGATGATGTTAAACCCATGAAATTTGATTGAATTGTGGGAATGATGAAAATGATGATGTTAAACCCATGAAATTTGATTGAATTTGGGAATTATAAAAATGATGATGCTAAACGCATGAAATTTGATTGAATTGTGGGAATGATGAAAATGTTGATGTTAAACCCATGAAATTTGATTGAATTGTGGGAATTATAGAAATGATGATGTTAAACCCATGAAATTTGATTGAATTGTGGGAATGATGAAAATGTTGATGTTAAACCCATGAAATTTGATTGAATTGTGGGAATTATAGAAATGATGATGTTAAACCCATGAAATTTGATTGAATTGTGGGAATGATGAAAATGTTGATGTTAAACCCATGAAATTTGATTGAATTGTGGGAATTATAGAAATGATGATGTTAAACCCATGAAATTTGATTGAATTGTGGGAATGATGAAAATGATGATGTTAAACCCATGAAATTTGATTGAATTGTGGGAATGATGAAAATGTTGATGTTAAACCCATGAAATTTGATTGAATTGTGGGAATTATAGAAATGATGATGTTAAACCCATGAAATTTGATTGAATTGTGGGAATGATGAAAATGTTGATGTTAAACCCATGAAATTTGATTGAATTGTGGGAAATATAGAAATGATGATGTTAAACCCATGAAATTTGATTGAATTGTGGGAATGATGAAAATGATGATGTTAAACCCATGAAATTTGATTGAATTGTGGGAATTATAAAATGATGATGTTAAACCCGAAATTTGATTGAATTGTTGGAATGATGAAAATGTTGATGTTAAACCCATGAAATTTGATTGAATTGTGGGAATTATAGAAATGTTGATGTTAAACCCATGAAATTTGATTGAATTGTGGGAATGATGAAAATGTTGATGTTAAACCCATGAAATTTGATTGAATTGTGGGAAATATAGAAATGATGATGTTAAACCCATGAAATTTGATTGAATTGTGGGAATGATGAAAATGATGATGTTAAACCCATGAAATTTGATTGAATTGTGGGAATTATAAAAATGATGATGTTAAACCCATGAAATTTGATTGAATTGTGGGAATGATGAAAATGTTGATGTTAAACCCATGAAATTTGATTGAATTGTGGGAATTATAGAAATGATGATGTTAAACCCATGAAATTTGATTGAATTGTGGGAATGATGAAAATGTTGATGTTAAACCCATGAAATTTGATTGAATTGTGGGAATTATAGAAATGATGATGTTAAACCCATGAAATTTGATTGAATTGTGGGAATGATGAAAATGATGATGTTAAACCCATGAAATTTGATTGAATTGTGGGAATGATGAAAATGTTGATGTTAAACCCATGAAATTTGATTGAATTGTGGGAATTATAGAAATGATGATGTTAAACCCATGAAATTTGATTGAATTGTGGGAATGATAAAAATGATGATGTTAAACCCATGAAATTTGATTGAATTGTGGGAATGATGAAAATGTTGATGTTAAACCCATGAAATTTGATTGAATTGTGGGAATTATAGAAATGATGATGTTAAACCCATGAAATTTGATTGAATTGTGGGAATGATGAAAATGATGATGTTAAACCCATGAAATTTGATTGAATTGTGGGAATTATAAAAATGATGATGTTAAACCCATGAAATTTGATTGAATTGTGGGAATGATGAAAATGTTGATGTTAAACCCATGAAATTTGATTGAATTGTGGGAATTATAGAAATGATGATGTTAAACCCATGAAATTTGATTGAATTGTGGGAATGATGAAAATGTTGATGTTAAACCCATGAAATTTGATTGAATTGTGGGAATTATAGAAATGATGATGTTAAACCCATGAAATTTGATTGAATTGTGGGAATGATGAAATGTTGATGTTAAACCCATGAAATTTGATTGAATTGTGGGAATTATAGAAATGATGATGTTAAACCCATGAAATTTGATTGAATTGTGGGAATGATGAAAATGATGATGTTAAACCCATGAAATTTGATTGAATTGTGGGAATGATGAAAATGTTGATGTTAAACCCATGAAATTTGATTGAATTGTGGGAATTATAGAAATGATGATGTTAAACCCATGAAATTTGATTGAATTGTGGGAATGATGAAAATGTTGATGTTAAACCCATGAAATTTGATTGAATTGTGGGAATTATAGAAATGATGATGTTAAACCCATGAAATTTGATTGAATTGTGGGAATGATGAAAATGTTGATGTTAAACCCATGAAATTTGATTGAATTGTGGGAATTATGAAATGTTGATGGTAAACCCATGAAATTTGATTGAATTGTGGGAAATATAGAAATGATGATGTTAAACCCATGAAATTTGATTGAATTGTGGGAATGATGAAAATGATGATGTTAAACCCATGAAATTTGATTGAATTTGGGAATTATAAAAATGATGATGCTAAACGCCGGAAATTTGATTGAATTGTTGGAATGATGAAAATGTTGATGTTAAACCCATGAAATTTGATTGAATTGTGGGAATTATAGAAATGATGATGTTAAACCCATGAAATTTGATTGAATTGTGGGAATGATGAAAATGTTGATGTTAAACCCATGAAATTTGATTGAATTGTGGGAATTATAGAAATGATGATGTTAAACCCATGAAATTTGATTGAATTGTGGGAATGATGAAAATGATGATGTTAAACCCATGAAATTTGATTGAATTGTGGGAATGATGAAAATGTTGATGTTAAACCCATGAAATTTGATTGAATTGTGGGAATTATAGAAATGATGATGTTAAACCCATGAAATTTGATTGAATTGTGGGAATGATGAAAATGATGATGTTAAACCCATGAAATTTGATTGAATTGTGGGAATGATGAAATGTTGATGTTAAACCCATGAAATTTGATTGAATTGTGGGAATTATAGAAATGATGATGTTAAACCCATGAAATTTGATTGAATTGTGGGAATGATGAAAATGATGATGTTAAACCCATGAAATTTGATTGAATTTGGGAATTATAAAATGATGATGTTAAACCCATGAAATTTGATTGAATTGTGGGAATGATGAAAATGTTGATGTTAAACCCATGAAATTTGATTGAATTGTGGGAATTATAGAAATGATGATGTTAAACCCATGAAATTTGATTGAATTGTGGGAATGATGAAAATGTTGATGTTAAACCCATGAAATTTGATTGAATTGTGGGAATTATAGAAATGATGATGTTAAACCCATGAAATTTGATTGAATTGTGGGAATGATGAAAATGTTGATGTTAAACCCATGAAATTTGATTGAATTGTGGGAATTATAGAAATGATGATGTTAAACCCATGAAATTTGATTGAATTGTGGGAATGATGAAAATGATGATGTTAAACCCATGAAATTTGATTGAATTGTGGGAATGATGAAAATGTTGATGTTAAACCCATGAAATTTGATTGAATTGTGGGAATTATAGAAATGATGATGTTAAACCCATGAAATTTGATTGAATTGTGGGAATGATGAAAATGTGATGTTAAACCCATGAAATTTGATTGAATTGTGGGAATTATAGAAATGATGATGTTAAACCCATGAAATTTGATTGAATTGTGGGAATGATGAAAATGTTGATGTTAAACCCATGAAATTTGATTGAATTGTGGGAATGATAGAAATGTTGATGTTAAACCCATGAAATTTGATTGAATTGTGGGAATGATGAAAATGTTGATGTTAAACCCATGAAATTTGATTGAATTGTGGGAATTATAGAAATGATGATGTTAAACCCATGAAATTTGATTGAATTGTGGGAATGATGAAAATGATGATGTTAAACCCATGAAATTTGATTGAATTGTGGGAATGATGAAAATGTTGATGTTAAACCCATGAAATTTGATTGAATTGTGGGAATTATAGAAATGATGATGTTAAACCCATGAAATTTGATTGAATTGTGGGAATGATGAAAATGTTGATGTTAAACCCATGAAATTTGATTGAATTGTGGGAATTATAGAAATGATGATGTTAAACCCATGAAATTTGATTGAATTGTGGGAATGATGAAAATGATGATGTTAAACCCATGAAATTTGATTGAATTGTGGGAATGATGAAAATGTTGATGTTAAACCCATGAAATTTGATTGAATTGTGGGAATTGAGAAATGATGATGTTAAACCCATGAAATTTGATTGAATTGTGGGAATGATGAAAATGATGATGTTAAACCCATGAAATTTGATTGAATTGTGGGAATTATAGAAATGATGATGTTAAACCCATGAAATTTGATTGAATTGTGGGAATGATGAAAATGTTGATGTTAAACCCATGAAATTTGATTGAATTGTGGGAATGATGAAAATGATGATGTTAAACCCATGAAATTTGATTGAATTGTGGGAATTATAGAAATGATGATGTTAAACCCGAAATTTGATTGAATTGTGGGAATGATGAAAATGTTGATGTTAAACCCATGAAATTTGATTGAATTTGGGAATTATAGAAATGATGATGTTAAACCCATGAAATTTGATTGAATTGTGGGAATGATGAAAATGTTGATGTTAAACCCATGAAATTTGATTGAATTGTGGGAATTATAGAAATGATGATGTTAAACCCATGAAATTTGATTGAATTGTGGGAATGATGAAAATGATGATGTTAAACCCATGAAATTTGATTGAATTGTGGGAATGATGAAAATGTTGATGTTAAACCCATGAAATTTGATTGAATTGTGGGAATTATAGAAATGATGATGTTAAACCCATGAAATTTGATTGAATTGTGGGAATGATGAAATGATGATGTTAAACCCATGAAATTTGATTGAATTGTGGGAATGATGAAAATGATGATGTTAAACCCATGAAATTTGATTGAATTGTGGGAATTATAGAAATGATGATGTTAAACCCATGAAATTTGATTGAATTGTGGGAATGATGAAAATGTTGATGTTAAACCCATGAAATTTGATTGAATTGTGGGAATGATGAAAATGTTGATGTTAAACCCATGAAATTTGATTGAATTGTGGGAATATAGAAATGATGATGTTAAACCCATGAAATTTGATTGAATTGTGGGAATGATGAAAATGATGATGTTAAACCCATGAAATTTGATTGAATTGTGGGAATGATAAAATGATGATGTTAAAACCCGAAATTTGATTGAATTGTGGGAATGATGAAAATGTTGATGTTAAACCCATGAAATTTGATTGAATTGTGGGAATTATAGAAATGTTGATGTTAAACCCATGAAATTTGATTGAATTGTGGGAATGATGAAAATGTTGATGTTAAACCCATGAAATTTGATTGAATTTGGGAATTATAGAAATGATGATGTTAAACCCATGAAATTTGATTGAATTGTAGGAATGATGAAAATGTTGATGTTAAACACATGAAATTTGATTGAATTGTGGGAATGATGAAAATGTTGATGTTAAACCCATGAAATTTGATTGAATTGTGGGAATTATAGAAATGATGATGTTAAACCCATGAAATTTGATTGAATTGTGGGAATGATGAAATGATGATGTTAAACCCATGAAATTTGATTGAATTGTGGGAATGATGAAAATGTTGATGTTAAACCCATGAAATTTGATTGAATTGTGGGAATTATAGAAATGATGATGTTAAACCCATGAAATTTGATTGAATTGTGGGAATGATGAAATGATGATGTTAAACCCATGAAATTTGATTGAATTGTGGGAATTATAGAAATGATGATGTTAAACCATGAAATTTGATTGAATTGTGGGAATGATGAAAATGTTGATGTTAAACCCATGAAATTTGATTGAATTGTGGGAATGATGAAAATGTTGATGTTAAACCCATGAAATTTGATTGTATTGTGGGAAATATAGAAATGATGATGTTAAACCCATGAAATTTGATTGAATTGTGGGAATGATGAAAATGTTGATGTTAAACCCATGAAATTTGATTGAATTGTGGGAATGATGAAAATGTTGATGTTAAACCCATGAAATTTGATTGAATTGTGGAAATTATAGAAATGATGATGTTAAACCCATGAAATTTGATTGAATTGTGGGAATGATAAAAATGTTGATGTTAAACCCATGAAATTTGATTGAATTGTGGGAATGAAGAAAATGTTGATGTTAAACCCATGAAATTTGATTGAATTGTGGGAATTATAGAAATGATGATGTTAAACCCATGAAATTTGATTGAATTGTGGGAATGATGAAAATGTTGATGTTAAACCCATGAAATTTGATTGAATTGTGGGAATTATAAAAATGATGATGTTAAACCCATGAAATTTGATTGAATTGTGGGAATGATGAAAATGATGATGTTAAACCCATGAAATTTGATTGAATTGTGGGAATTATAAAAATGATGATGTTAAACCCATGAAATTTGATTGAATTGTGGGAATGATGAAAATGTTGATGTTAAACCCATGAAATTTGATTGAATTGTGGGAATTATAGAAATGATGATGTTAAACCCATGAAATTTGATTGAATTGTGGGAATGATGAAAATGTTGATGTTAACCCATGAAATTTGATTGAATTGTGGGAATTATAGAAATGATGATGTTAAACCCATGAAATTTGATTGAATTGTGGGAATGATGAAAATGATGATGTTAAACCCATGAAATTTGATTGAATTGTGGGAATGATGAAAATGTTGATGTTAACCCATGAAATTTGATTGAATTGTGGGAATGATGAAAATGATGATGTTAAACCCATGAAATTTGATTGAATTGTGGGAATGATGAAAATGATGATGTTAAACCCATGAAATTTGATTGAATTGTGGGAATGATGAAAATGTTGATGTTAAACCCATGAAATTTGATTGAATTGTGGGAATTATAGAAATGATGATGTTAAACCCATGAAATTTGATTGAATTGTGGGAATGATGAAAATGATGATGTTAAACCCATGAAATTTGATTGAATTTGGGAATTATAAAAATGATGATGTTAAACCCATGAAATTTGATTGAATTGTGGGAATGATGAAATGTGATGTTAAACCCATGAAATTTGATTGAATTGTGGGAATTATAGAAATGATGATGTTAAACCCATGAAATTTGATTGAATTGTGGGAATGATGAAAATGTTGATGTTAAACCCATGAAATTTGATTGAATTGTGGGAATTATAGAAATGATGATGTTAAACCCATGAAATTTGATTGAATTGTGGGAATGATGAAAATGTTGATGTTAAACCCATGAAATTTGATTGAATTGTGGGAATTATAGAATGATGATGTTAAACCCATGAAATTTGATTGAATTGTGGGAATGATGAAAATGATGATGTTAAACCCATGAAATTTGATTGAATTGTGGGAATGATGAAAATGTTGATGTTAAACCCATGAAATTTGATTGAATTGTGGGAATTATAGAAATGATGATGTTAAACCCATGAAATTTGATTGAATTGTGGGAATGATGAAAATGTTGATGTTAAACCCATGAAATTTGATTGAATTGTGGGAATTATAGAAATGATGATGTTAAACCCATGAAATTTGATTGAATTGTGGGAATGATGAAATGTTGATGTTAAACCCATGAAATTTGATTGAATTGTGGGAATTATAGAAATGATGATGTTAAACCCATGAAATTTGATTGAATTGTGGGAATGATGAAAATGTTGATGTTAAACCCATGAAATTTGATTGAATTGTGGGAATGATGAAAATGTTGATGTTAAACCCATGAAATTTGATTGAATTGTGGGAATTATAGAAATGATGATGTTAAACCCATGAAATTTGATTGAATTGTGGGAATGATGAAAATGATGATGTTAAACCCATGAAATTTGATTGAATTGTGGGAATGATGAAAATGTTGATGTTAAACCATGAAATTTGATTGAATTGTGGGAATGATGAAAATGTGATGTTAAACCCATGAAATTTGATTGAATTGTGGGAATTATAGAAATGATGATGTTAAACCCATGAAATTTGATTGAATTGTGGGAATGATGAAAATGATGATGTTAAACCCATGAAATTTGATTGAATTGTGGGAATGATGAAAATGTGATGTTAAACCCATGAAATTTGATTGAATTGTGGGAATGATAGAAATGATGATGTTAAACCCATGAAATTTGATTGAATTGTGGGAATGATGAAAATGTGATGTTAAACCCATGAAATTTGATTGAATTGTGGGAATTATAGAAATGATGATGTTAAACCCATGAAATTTGATTGAATTGTGGGAATGATGAAAATGTTGATGTTAAACCCATGAAATTTGATTGAATTGTGGGAATGATGAAAATGATGATGTTAAACCCATGAAATTTGATTGAATTGTGGGAATATAGAAATGATGATGTTAAACCCATGAAATTTGATTGAATTGTGGGAATGATGAAAATGATGATGTTAAACCCATGAAATTTGATTGAATTTGGGAATTATAAAATGATGATGTTAAACCCGAAAATTGATTGAATTGTGGGAATGATGAAAATGTTGATGTTAAACCCATGAAATTTGATTGAATTGTGGGAATAATTATAGAAATGATGATGTTAAACCATGAAATTTGATTGAATTGTGGGAATGATGAAAATGTTGATGTTAAACCCATGAAATTTGATTGATTTGGGGAATTATAGAATGATGATGTTAAACCCATGAAGTTTGAATGAATTGTGGGAATGATGAAAATAATGATGTTAAACCCATGAAATTTGATTGAATTGTGGGAATGATGAAAATGTTGATGTTAAACCCATGAAATTTGATTGAATTGTGGAAATTATAGAAATGATGATGTTAAACCCATGAAATTTGATTGAATTGTGGGAATGATGAAATGATGATGTTAAACCCATGAAATTTGATTGAATTGTGGGAATGATGAAATGTGATGATGTTAAACCCATGAAATTTGATTGAATTGTGGGAATTATAGAAATGATGATGTTAAACCCATGAAATTTGATTGAATTGTGGGAATGATGAAAATGTTGATGTTAAACCCATGAAATTTGATTGAATTGTGGAAATTATAGAAATGATGATGTTAAACCCATGAAATTGATTGAATTGTGGGAATGATGAAAATGTTGATGTTAAACCCATGAAATTTGATTGAATTGTGGGAATGATGAAAATGATGATGTTAAACCCATGAAATTTGATTGAATTGTGGGAATATAGAAATGATGATGTTAAACCCATGAAATTTGATTGAATTGTGGGAATGATGAAAATGTTGATGTTAAACCCATGAAATTTGATTGAATTGTGGGAATGATAAAAATGATGATGTTAAACCCATGAAATTTGATTGAATTGTGGGAATGATGAAAATGTTGATGTTAAACCCATGAAATTTGATTGAATTGTGGGAATTATAGAAATGATGATGTTAAACCCATGAAATTTGATTGAATTGTGGGAATGATGAAAATGTTGATGTTAAACCCATGAAATTTGATTGAATTGTGGGAATTATAGAAATGATGATGTTAAACCCATGAATTTGATTGAATTGTGGGAATGATGAAAATGATGATGTTAAACCCATGAAATTTGATTGAATTGTGGGAATGATGAAATGTTGATGTTAAACCCATGAAATTTGATTGAATTGTGGGAATTATAGAAATGATGATGTTAAACCATGAAATTTGATTGAATTGTGGGAATGAAAAAATGTTGATGTTAAACCCATGAAATTTGATTGAATTGTGGGAATGATGAAAATGATGATGTTAAACCCATGAAATTTGATTGAATTGTGGGAATGATAAAATGATGATGTTAAACCCATGAAATTTGATTGAATTGTGGGAATGATGAAAATGATGATGTTAAACCCATGAAATTTGATTGAATTTGGGAATGATAAAAATGATGATGTTAAACCCATGAAATTTGATTGAATTGTGGGAATGATGAAAATGTGATGTTAAACCCATGAAATTTGATTGAATTGTGGGAATTATGAAATGATGATGTTAAACCCATGAAATTTGATTGAATTGTGGGAATGATGAAAATGTTGATGTTAAACCCATGAAATTTGATTGAATTGTGGGAATGATGAAAATGATGATGTTAAACCCATGAAATTTGATTGAATTGTGGGAATGATGAAAATGTTGATGTTAAACCCATGAAATTTGATTGAATTGGGGAATTATAGAAATGATGATGTTAAACCCATGAAATTTGATTGAATTGTGGGAATGATGAAAATGATGATGTTAAACCCATGAAATTTGATTGAATTGGGAATGATGAAAATGTTGATGTTAAACCCATGAAATTTGATTGAATTGTGGGAATTATAGAAATGATGATGTTAAACCCATGAAATTTGATTGAATTGTGGGAATGATGAAAATGTGATGTTAAACCCATGAAATTTGATTGAATTGTGGGAATTAAGAAATGATGATGTTAAACCCATGAAATTTGATTGAATTGTGGGAATGATGAAAATGTTGATGTTAAACCCATGAAATTTGATTGAATTGTGGGAATTATAGAAATGTGATGTTAAACCCATGAAATTTGATTGAATTGTGGGAATGATGAAAAATGTTGATGTTAAACCCATGAAATTTGATTGAATTGTGGGAATTATAGAAATGATGATGTTAAACCCATGAAATTTGATTGAATTGTGGGAATGATGAAAATGATGATGTTAAACCCATGAAATTTGATTGAATTGTGGAATGATGAAAATGTTGATGTTAAACCCATGAAATTTGATTGAATTGTGGGAATTATAGAAATGATGATGTTAAACCCATGAAATTTGATTGAATTGTGGGAATGATGAAAATGTTGATGTTAAACCCATGAAATTTGATTGAATTGTGGGAATTATAAAATGATGATGTTAAACCCATGAAATTTGATTGAATTGTGGGAATGATGAAAATGATGATGTTAAACCCATGAAATTTGATTGAATTGTGGGAATGATGAAAATGTTGATGTTAAAACCATGAAATTTGATTGAATTGTGGGAATTATAGAAATGATGATGTTAAACCCATGAAATTTGATTGAATTGTGGGAATGATGAAAATGTTGATGTTAAACCCATGAAATTTGATTGAATTGTGGGAATTATGAAAATGATGATGTTAAACCCATGAAATTTGATTGAATTGTGGGAATGATGAAAATGTTGATGTTAAACCCATGAAATTTGATTGAATTGTGGGAATGATGAAATGTTGATGTTAAACCCATGAATTTGATTGAATTGTGGGAATGATAGAAATGATGATGTTAAACCCATGAAATTTGATTGAATTGTGGGAATGATGAAAATGATGATGTTAAACCCATGAAATTTGATTGAATTGTGGAATGATGAAAATGTTGATGTTAAACCCATGAAATTTGATTGAATTGTGGGAATTATAGAAATGATGATGTTAAACCCATGAAATTTGATTGAATTGTGGGAATGATGAAAATGATGATGTTAAACCCATGAAATTTGATTGAATTGTGGGAATGATGAAAATGTTGATGTTAAACCCATGAAATTTGATTGAATTGTGGGAATGATATAGAATGATGATGTTAAACCCATGAAATTTGATTGAATTGTGGGAATGATGAAAATGATGATGTTAAACCCATGAAATTTGATTGAATTGTGGGAATGATTAAAATGTTGATGTTAAACCCATGAAATTTGATTGAATTGTGGGAATTATAGAAATGATGATGTTAAACCCATGAAATTTGATTGAATTGTGGGAATGATGAAAATGATGATGTTAAACCCATGAAATTTGATTGAATTGTGGGAATGATAGAAAATGATGATGTTAAACCCATGAAATTTGATTGATTGTGTGGGAATGATGAAAATGTTGATGTTAAACCCATGAAATTTGATTGAATTGTGGGAATGATGAAAATGTTGATGTTAAACCATGAAATTTGATTGAATTGTGGGAATTATAGAAATGATGATGTTAAACCCATGAAATTTGATTGAATTGTGGGAATGATGAAAATGATGATGTTAAACCCATGAAATTTGATTGAATTTGGGAATTATAAAAATGATGATGCTAAACGCCGAAAATTTGATTGAATTGTTGGAATGATGAAAATGTTGATGTTAAACCCATGAAATTTGATTGAATTGTGGGAATTATAGAAATGATGATGTTAAACCCATGAAATTTGATTGAATTGTGGGAATGATGAAAATGTTGATGTTAAACCCATGAAATTTGATTGAATTGTGGGAATTATAGAAATGATTGATGTTAAACCCATGAAATTTGATTGAATTGTGGGAATGATGAAAATGTTGATGTTAAACCATGAAATTGATTGAATTGTGGGAATTATAGAATGATGATGTTAAACCCATGAAATTTGATTGAATTGTGGGAATGATGAAAATGTTGATGTTAAACCCATGAAATTTGATTGAATTGTGGGAATTATAAAATGATGATGTTAAACCCATGAAATTTGATTGAATTGTGGGAATGATGAAAATGTTGATGTTAAACCCATGAAATTTGATTGAATTGTGGGAATTATAGAATGATGATGTTAAACCCATGAAATTTGATTGAATTGTGGGAATGATGAAAATGTTGATGTTAAACCCATGAAATTTGATTGAATTGTGGGAATTATAGAAATGATGATGTTAAACCCATGAAATTTGATTGAATTGTGGGAATGATGAAAATGTTGATGTTAAACCCATGAAATTTGATTGAATTGTGGGAATTATAGAAATGATGATGTTAAACCCATGAAATTTGATTGAATTGTGGGAATGATGAAAATGATGATGTTAAACCCATGAAATTTGATTGAATTGTGGGAATGATGAAAATGTTGATGTTAAACCCATGAAATTTGATTGAATTGTGGGAATTATAGAAATGATGATGTTAAACCATGAAATTTGATTGAATTGTGGGAATGATGAAAATGTTGATGTTAAACCCATGAAATTTGATTGAATTGTGGGAATTATAGAAATGATGATGTTAAACCCATGAAATTTGATTGAATTGTGGGAATGATGAAAATGTTGATGTTAAACCCATGAAATTTGATTGAATTGTGGGAATGATAGAAATGTTGATGTTAAACCCATGAAATTTGATTGAATTGTGGGAATGATGAAAATGTTGATGTTAAACCCATGAAATTTGATTGAATTGTGGGAATGATAAAATGATGATGTTAAACCCATGAAATTTGATTGAATTGTGGGAATGATGAAAATGATGATGTTAAACCCATGAAATTTGATTGAATTGTGGGAATGATGAAAATGTTGATGTTAAACCCATGAAATTTGATTGAATTGTGGGAATTATAGAAATGATGATGTTAAACCCATGAAATTTGATTGAATTGTGGGAATGATGAAATGATGATGTTAAACCCATGAAATTTGATTGAATTTGGGATTATAATTGAAAATGATGATGTTAACCCATGAAATTTGATTGAATTGTGGGAATGATGAAATGATGATGTTAAACCCATGAAATTTGATTGAATTGTGGGAATTATAGAAATGATGATGTTAAACCCATGAAATTTGATTGAATTGTGGGAATGATGAAAATGTTGATGTTAAACCCATGAAATTTGATTGAATTGTGGGAATTATAGAAATGATGATGGTTAAACCCATGAAATTTGATTGAATTGTGGGAATTATAAAAATGATGATGTTAAACCCATGAAATTTGATTGAATTGTGGGAATGATGAAAATGATGATGTTAAACCCATGAAATTTGATTGAATTGTGGGAATGATGAAAAAGTTGATGTTAAACCCATGAAATTTGATTGAATTGTGGGAATTATAGAAATGATGATTGTAAACCCATGAAATTTGATTGAATTGTGGGAATGATGAAAATGTTGATGTTAAACCCATGAAATTTGATTGAATTGTGGGAATTATAGAAATGATGATGTTAAACCCATGAAATTTGATTGAATTGTGGGAATGATGAAAATGTTGATGTTAAACCCATGAAATTTGATTGAATTGTGGGAATTATAGAAATGTGATGTTAAACCCATGAAATTTGATTGAATTGTGGGAATGATGAAAATGTTGATGTTAAACCATGAAATTTGATTGAATTGTGGGAATTATGAAATGATGATGTTAAACCCATGAAATTTGATTGAATTGTGGGAATGATGAAAATGTTGATGTTAAACCCATGAAATTTGATTGAATTGTGGGAATGATGAAAATGTTGATGTTAAACCATGAAATTTGATTGAATTGTGGGAATTATAGAAATGATGATGTTAAACCCATGAAATTTGATTGAATTGTGGGAATGATGAAAATGATGATGTTAAACCCATGAAATTTGATTGAATTGGGAATGAAAAAATGATGATGTTAAACCCATGAAATTTGATTGAATTGTGGGAATGATGAAAATGTTGATGTTAAACCCATGAAATTTGATTGAATTGTGGGAATTATAGAAATGTGATGTTAAACCCATGAAATTTGATTGAATTGTGGGAATGATGAAAATGTTGATGTTAAACCCATGAAATTTGATTGAATTGTGGGAATTATAGAAATGATGATGTTAAACCCATGAAATTTGATTGAATTGTGGGAATGATGAAATGATGATGTTAAACCCATGAAATTTGATTGAATTGTGGGAATGATGAAAATGATGATGTTAAACCCATGAAATTTGATTGAATTGTGGAAATTATAGAAATGATGATGTTAAACCCATGAAATTTGATTGAATTGTGGGAATGATGAAAATGTTGATGTTAAACCCATGAAATTTGATTGAATTGTGGGAATTTTAGAAATGATGATGTTAAACCCATGAAATTTGATTGAATTGTGGGAATGATGAAAATGTTGATGTTAAACCCATGAAATTTGATTGAATTGTGGGAATTATAGAAATGATGATGTTAAACCCATGAAATTTGATTGAATTGTGGGAATGATGAAAATGATGATGTTAAACCCATGAAATTTGATTGAATTGTGGGAATTATAGAAATGATGATGTTAAACCCATGAAATTTGATTGAATTGTGGGAATGATGAAAATGTTGATGTTAAAACCATGAAATTTGATTGAATTGTGGGAATGATGAAAATGATGATGTTAAACCCATGAAATTTGATTGAATTGTGGGAATGATGAAAATGTTGATGTTAAACCCATGAAATTTGATTGAATTGTGGGAATTATAGAAATGATGATGTTAAACCCATGAAATTTGATTGAATTGTGGGAATGATGAAAATGTTGATGTTAAACCCATGAAATTTGATTGAATTGTGGGAATTATAGAAATGATGATGTTAAACCCATGAAATTTGATTGAATTGTGGGAATGATGAAAATGTTGATGTTAAACCCATGAAATTTGATTGAATTGTGGGAATTATAGAAATGTTGATGTTAAACCCATGAAATTTGATTGAATTGTGGGAATGATGAAAATGTTGATGTTAAACCCATGAAATTTGATTGAATTGTGGGAATGATGAAAATGATGATGTTAAACCCATGAAATTTGATTGAATTGTGGGAATGATGAAAATGATGATGTTAAACCCATGAAATTTGATTGAATTGTGGGAATGATGAAAATGTGATGATGTTAAACCCATGAAATTTGATTGAATTGTGGGAATTATAGAAATGATGATGTTAAACCCATGAAATTTGATTGAATTGTGGGAATGATGAAAATGTTGATGTTAAACCCATGAAATTTGATTGAATTGTGGGAATTATAAAATGATGATGTTAAACCCATGAAATTTGATTGAATTGTGGGAATGATGAAAATGTTGATGTTAAACCCATGAAATTTGATTGAATTGTGGGAATTATAGAAATGATGATGTTAAACCCATGAAATTTGATTGAATTGTGGGAATGATGAAAATGTTGATGTTAAACCCATGAAATTTGATTGAATTGTGGGAATTATAGAAATGATGATGTTAACCCATGAAATTTGATTGAATTGTGGGAATGATGAAAATGATGATGTTAAACCCATGAAATTTGATTGAATTGGGAATTATAAAAATGATGATGTTAAACCCATGAAATTTGATTGAATTGTGGGAATGATGAAATGTTGATGTTAAACCCATGAAATTTGATTGAATTGTGGGAATTATAGAAATGATGATGTTAAACCCATGAAATTTGATTGAATTGTGGGAATGATGAAAATGATGATGTTAAACCCATGAAATTTGATTGAATTTGGGAATTATAAAAATGATGATGCTAAACGCATGAAATTTGATTGAATTGTGGGAATGATGAAAATGTTGATGTTAAACCCATGAAATTTGATTGAATTGTGGGAATTATAGAAATGATGATGTTAAACCCATGAAATTTGATTGAATTGTGGGAATGATGAAAATGTTGATGTTAAACCCATGAAATTTGATTGAATTGTGGGAATTATAGAAATGATGATGTTAAACCCATGAAATTTGATTGAATTGTGGGAATGATGAAAATGTTGATGTTAAACCCATGAAATTTGATTGAATTGTGGGAATTATAGAAATGATGATGTTAAACCCATGAAATTTGATTGAATTGTGGGAATGATGAAAATGATGATGTTAAACCCATGAAATTTGATTGAATTTGATGATTGTGGGAATGATGAAAATGATGATGTTAAACCCATGAAATTTGATTGAATTGTGGGAATTATAGAAATGATGATGTTAAACCCATGAAATTTGATTGAATTGTGGGAATGATGAAAATGTTGATGTTAAACCCATGAAATTTGATTGAATTGTGGGAATTATAGAAATGATGATGTTAAACCCATGAAATTTGATTGAATTGTGGGAATGATGAAAATGTTGATGTTAAACCCATGAAATTTGATTGAATTGTGGGAATGATGAAAATGTTGATGTTAAACCCATGAAATTTGATTGAATTGTGGGAATTATAGAAATGATGATGTTAAACCCATGAAATTGATTGAATTGTGGGAATGATGAAAATGATGATGTTAAACCCATGAAATTTGATTGAATTTGGGAATGATAAAAATGATGATGTTAAACCCATGAAATTTGATTGAATTGTGGGAATGATGAAAATGTTGATGTTAAACCCATGAAATTTGATTGAATTGTGGGAATTATAGAAATGATGATGTTAAACCCATGAAATTTGATTGAATTGTGGGAATGATGAAAATGTTGATGTTAAACCCATGAAATTTGATTGAATTGTGGGAATTATAGAAATGATGATGTTAAACCCATGAAATTTGATTGAATTGTGGGAATGATGAAAATGATGATGTTAAACCCATGAAATTTGATTGAATTGTGGGAATGATGAAAATGTTGATGTTAAACCCATGAAATTTGATTGAATTGTGGGAATTATAGAAATGATGATGTTAAACCCATGAAATTTGATTGAATTGTGGGAATGATGAAAATGTTGATGTTAAACCCATGAAATTTGATTGAATTGTGGGAATTATAGAAATGATGATGTTAAACCCATGAAATTTGATTGAATTGTGGGAATGATGAAAATGTTGATGTTAAACCCATGAAATTTGATTGAATTGTGGGAATTATGAAATGTTGATGTTAAACCCATGAAATTTGATTGAATTGTGGGAATGATGAAAATGTTGATGTTAAACCCATGAAATTTGATTGAATTGTGGGAATGATGAAAATGATGATGTTAAACCCATGAAATTTGATTGAATTGTGGGAATGATGAAAATGATGATGTTAAACCCATGAAATTTGATTGAATTGTGGGAATGATGAAATGTTGATGTTAAACCCATGAAATTTGATTGAATTGTGGGAATTATAGAAATGATGATGTTAAACCCATGAAATTTGATTGAATTGTGGGAATGATGAAAATGATGATGTTAAACCCATGAAATTTGATTGAATTTGGGAATTATAAAATGATGATGTTAAACCCATGAAATTTGATTGAATTGTGGGAATGATGAAAATGTTGATGTTAAACCCATGAAATTTGATTGAATTGTGGGAATTATAGAAATGATGATGTTAAACCCATGAAATTTGATTGAATTGTGGGAATGATGAAAATGTTGATGTTAAACCCATGAAATTTGATTGAATTGTGGGAATTATAGAAATGATGATGTTAAACCCATGAAATTTGATTGAATTGTGGGAATGATGAAAATGATGATGTTAAACCCATGAAATTTGATTGAATTTGGGAATTATAAAAATGATGATGCTAAACGCATGAAATTTGATTGAATTGTGGGAATGATGAAAATGTTGATGTTAAACCCATGAAATTTGATTGAATTGTGGGAATTATAGAAATGATGATGTTAAACCCATGAAATTTGATTGAATTGTGGGAATGATGAAAATGATGATGTTAAACCCATGAAATTTGATTGAATTGTGGGAATTATAAAAATGATGATGTTAAACCCATGAAATTTGATTGAATTGTGGGAATGATGAAAATGTTGATGTTAAACCCATGAAATTTGATTGAATTGTGGGAATTATAGAAATGATGATGTTAAACCCATGAAATTTGATTGAATTGTGGGAATGATGAAAATGTTGATGTTAAACCCATGAAATTTGATTGAATTGTGGGAATTATAGAAATGATGATGTTAAACCCATGAAATTTGATTGAATTGTGGGAATTATAGAAAATGATGATGTTAAACCCATGAAATTTGATTGAATTGTGGGAATGATGAAAATGATGATGTTAAACCCATGAAATTTGATTGAATTGTGGGAATGATGAAAATGTTGATGTTAAACCCATGAAATTTGATTGAATTGTGGGAATTATAGAAATGATGATGTTAAACCCATGAAATTTGATTGAATTGTGGGAATGATGAAAATGATGATGTTAAACCCATGAAATTTGATTGAATTGTGGGAATGATGAAAATGTTGATGTTAAACCCATGAAATTTGATTGAATTGTGGGAATTATAGAAATGATGATGTTAAACCCATGAAATTTGATTGAATTGTGGGAATGATGAAAATGTTGATGTTAAACCCATGAAATTTGATTGAATTGTGGGAATTATAGAAATGATGATGTTAAACCCATAAAATTTGATTGAATTGTTGGAATGATGAAAATGTTGATGTTAAACCCATGAAATTTGATTGAATTGTGGGAATGATGAAAATGTTGATGTTAAACCCATGAAATTTGATTGAATTGTGGGAATTATAGAAATGATGATGTTAAACCCATGAAATTTGATTGAATTGTGGGAATGATGAAAATGATGATGTTAAACCCATGAAATTTGATTGAATTTGGGAATTATAAAAATGATGATGCTAAACGCCGAAAATTTGATTGAATTGTTGGAATGATGAAAATGTTGATGTTAAACCCAGGAAATTTGATTGAATTGTGGGAATTATAGAAATGTTGATGTTAAACCCATGAAATTTGATTGAATTGTGGGAATGATGAAAATGTTGATGTTAAACCCATGAAATTTGATTGAATTTTGGGAGTTATAGAAATGATGATATTAAACCCATGAAGTTTGATTGAATTGTGGGAATGATGAAAATGATGATGTTAAACCCA
The DNA here is from genome assembly GCF_024323335.1 of Lathyrus oleraceus. Classification (NCBI taxonomy): domain Eukaryota; kingdom Viridiplantae; phylum Streptophyta; class Magnoliopsida; order Fabales; family Fabaceae; genus Lathyrus; species Lathyrus oleraceus. Next base: position 13,452 of record NW_026112689.1, on the reverse strand, counting down.
TGAAATTTGATTGAATTGTGGGAATGATGAAATGTTGATGTTAAACCCATGAAATTTGATTGAATTGTGGGAATTATAGAATGATGATGTTGATGTTAAACCCATGAAATTTGATTGAATTGTGGGAATGATGAAAATGTTGATGTTAAACCCATGAAATTTGATTGAATTGTGGGAATTATAGAAATGATGATGTTAAACCCATGAAATTTGATTGAATTGTGGGAATGATGAAAATGTTGATGTTAAACCCATGAAATTTGATTGAATTGTGGGAATTATAGAAATGATGATGTTAAACCCATGAAATTTGATTGAATTGTGGGAATGATGAAAATGTTGATGTTAAACCCATGAAATTTGATTGAATTGTGGGAATTATAGAAATGATGATGTTAAACCCATGAAATTTGATTGAATTGTGGGAATGATGAAAATGTTGATGTTAAACCCATGAAATTTGATTGAATTGTGGGAATTATAGAAATGATGATGTTAAACCCATGAAATTTGATTGAATTGTGGGAATGATGAAATGATGATGTTAAACCCATGAAATTTGATTGAATTGTGGGAATGATGAAAATGTTGATGTTAAACCCATGAAATTTGATTGAATTGTGGGAATTATAGAAATGATGATGTTAAACCATGAAATTTGATTGAATTGTGGGAATGATGAAAATGTTGATGTTAAACCCATGAAATTTGATTGAATTGTGGGAATTATAGAAATGATGATGTTAAACCATGAAATTTGATTGAATTGTGGGAATGATGAAAATGTTGATGTTAAACCCATGAAATTTGATTGAATTGTGGGAATTATAGAAATGATGATGTTAAACCCATGAAATTTGATTGAATTGTGGGAATGATGAAAATGTTGATGTTAAACCCATGAAATTTGATTGAATTGTGGGAATGATGAAAATGATGATGTTAAACCCATGAAATTTGATTGAATTGTGGGAATGATGAAAATGATGATGTTAAACCCATGAAATTTGATTGTGTGGGAATGATGAAATGTGATGTTAAACCCATGAAATTTGATTGAATTGTGGGAATTATAGAAATGATGATGTTAAACCATGAAATTTGATTGAATTGTGGGAATGATGAAAATGTTGATGTTAAACCCATGAAATTTGATTGAATTGTGGGAATTATAGAAATGATGATGTTAAACCCATGAAATTTGATTGAATTGTGGGAATGATGAAAATGTTGATGTTAAACCCATGAAATTTGATTGAATTGTGGGAATTATAGAAATGATGATGTTAAACCATGAAATTTGATTGAATTGTGGGAATGATGAAAATGATGATGTTAAACCCATGAAATTTGATTGAATTGTGGGAATTATAAAAATGATGATGTTAAACCCATGAAATTTGATTGAATTGTGGGAATGATGAAAATGTTGATGTTAAACCCATGAAATTTGATTGAATTGTGGGAATTATAGAAATGATGATGTTAAACCATGAAATTTGATTGAATTGTGGGAATGATGAAAATGTTGATGTTAAACCCATGAAATTTGATTGAATTGTGGGAATGATAGAAATGATGATGTTAAACCCATGAAATTTGATTGAATTGTGGGAATGATGAAAATGTTGATGTTAAACCCATGAAATTTGATTGAATTGTGGGAATTATAGAAATGATGATGTTAAACCCATGAAATTTGATTGAATTGTGGGAATGATGAAAATGATGATGTTAAACCATGAAATTTGATTGAATTGTGGGAATGATGAAAATGTTGATGTTAAACCCATGAAATTTGATTGAATTGTGGGAATTATAGAAATGATGATGTTAAACCCATGAAATTGATTGAATTGTGGGAATGATGAAAATGTTGATGTTAAACCCATGAAATTTGATTGAATTGTGGGAATTATAGAAATGATGATGTTAAACCCATGAAATTTGATTGAATTGTGGGAATGATGAAAATGTTGATGTTAAACCCATGAAATTTGATTGAATTGTGGGAATATAGAAATGATGATGTTAAACCATGAAATTTGATGGAATTGTGGGAATGATGAAAATGTTGATGTTAAACCCATGAAATTTGATTTGAATTGTGGGAATTATAGAAATGATGATGTTAAACCCATGAAATTTGATTGAATTGTGGGAATGATGAAAATGTTGATGTTAAACCCATGAAATTTGATTGAATTGGGAATGATGAAAATGTTGTGTTAAACCCATGAAATTTGATTGAATTGTGAATTATAGAAATGATGATGTTAAACCATGAAATTTGATTGAATTGTGGGAATGATGAAAATGATGATGTTAAACCCATGAAATTTGATTGAATTGTGGGAATGATGAAATGTTGATGTTAAACCCATGAAATTTGATTGAATGTGGGAATGATGAAAATGATGATGTTAAACCCATGAAATTTGATTGAATTGTGGGAATGATGAAAATGATGATGTTAAACCCATGAAATTTGATTGAATTGTGGGAATATGAAATGATGATGTTAAACCATGAAATTTGATTGAATTGTGGGAATGATGAAAATGTGATGTTAAACCCATGAAATTTGATTGAATTGTGGGAATTGATGGAAAATGATTGATGTTAAACCCATGAAATTTGATTGAATTGTGGGAATTTAGAAATGATGATGTTAAACCCATGAAATTTGATTGAATTGTGGGAATGATGAAATGTTGATGTTAAACCCATGAAATTTGATTGAATTGTGGGAATTATAGAAATGATGATGTTAAACCATGAAATTTGATTGAATTGTGGGAATGATGAAAATGTTGATGTTAAACCCATGAAATTTGATTGAATTGTAGGAATGATGAAAATGTTGATGTTAAACCAATGAAATTTAATTGAATTGTGGGGAATTATAGAAATGATGATGTTAAACCCATGAAATTTGATTGAATTGTGGGAATGATGAAAATGATGATGTTAAACCCATGAAATTTGATTGAATTGTGGGATTATATGAAATGATGATGTTAAACCATGAAATTTGATTGAATTGTGGGAATGATGAAAATGATGATGTTAAACCATGAAATTTGATTGAATTGTGGGAATTATAAAAATGATGATGTTAAACCCATGAAATTTGATTGAATTGTGGGAATGATGAAAATGTTGATGTTAAACCCATGAAATTTGATTGAATTGTGGGAATTATAGAAATGTTGATGTTAAACCATGAAATTTGATTGAATTGTGGGAATGATGAAATGTTGATGTAAACCCATGAAATTTGATTGAATTGTGGGAATTATAGAAATGATAATTGTAAACCCATGAAATTTGATTGAATTGTGGGAATGATGAAAATGATGATGTTAAACCATGAAATTTGATTGAATTGTGGGAATGATGAAAATGTTGATGTTAAACCCATGAAATTTGATTGAATTGTGGAAATATAGAAATGATGATGTTAAACCCATGAAATTTGATTGAATTGTGGGAATGATGAAAATGTTGATGTTAAACCCATGAAATTTGATTGAATTGTGGGAATGATGAAAATGTTGATGTTAAACCCATGAAATTTGATTGAATGTGGGAATTATAGAAATGATGATGTTAAACCCATGAAATTTGATTGAATTGTGGGAATGATGAAAATGTTGATGTTAAACCCATGAATTTGATTGAATTGTGGGAATTATAGAAATGATGATGTTAAACCCATGAAATTTGATGAATTGGGGAATGATGAAAATGTTGATGTTAAACCCATGAAATTGATTGAATTGTGGGAATTATAGAAATGATGATGTTAAACCCATGAAATTTGATTGAATTGTGGGAATGATGAAAATGTTGATGTTAAACCATGAAATTTGATTGAATTGTGGGAATTATAGAAATGATGATGTTAAACCCATGAAATTTGATTGAATTGTGGGAATGATGAAAATGATGATGTTAACCCATGAAATTTGATTGAATTTGGGGAATTATAAAAATGATGATGTTAAACCCATGAAATTTGATTGAATTGTGGGAATGATGAAAATGTTGATGTTAAACCCATGAAATTTGATTGAATTGTGGGAATTATAAAATGATGATGTTAACCCATGAAATTTGATTGAATTGTGGGAATGATGAAAATGATGATGTTAAACCCATGAAATTTGATTGAATTGTGGGAATGATTGAAAATGATGATGTTAAACCCATGAAATTTGATTGAATTGTGGGAATTATAGAAATGATGATGTTAAACCCATGAAATTGATTGAATTGTGGGAATGATGAAAATGTTGATGTTAAACCCATGAAATTTGATTGAATTGTGGGAATTATAGAAATGATGATGTTAAACCCATGAAATTTGATTGAATTGTGGGAATGATGAAAATGTTGATGTTAAACCCATGAAATTTGATTGAATTGTGGGAATTATAGAAATGATGATGTTAAACCCATGAAATTTGATTGAATTGTGGGAATGATGAAAATGATGATGTTAAACCCATGAAATTTGATTGAATTGGGGAATTATAAAAATGATGATGTTAAACCCATGAAATTTGATTGAATTGTGGGAATGATGAAAATGTTGATGTTAAACCCATGAAATTGATTGAATTGTGGGAATTATAGAAATGATGATGTTAAACCCATGAAATTTGATTGAATTGTGGGAATGATGAAAATGTTGATGTTAAACCCATGAAATTTGATTGAAATGTGGGAATGATGAAAAATGATGATGTTAAACCCATGAAATTTGATTGAATTGTGGGAATGATGAAAATGTTGATGTTAAACCCATGAAATTTGATTGAATTGTGGGAATTATAGAAATGATGATGTTAAACCCATGAAATTTGATTGAATTGTGGGAATGATGAAAATGTTGATGTTAAACCCATGAAATTTGATTGAATTGTGGGAATGAATTATAGAAATGATGATGTTAAACCATGAATTTGATTGAATTGTGGGAATGATGAAAATGTTGATGTTAAACCCATGAAATTTGATTGAATTGTGGGATTATAGAAATGATGATGTTAAACCCATGAAATTTGATTGATTGTGGAATGATGAAAATGATGATGTTAAACCCATGAAATTTGATTGAATTGTGGGAATTATAAAATGATGATGTTAAACCCATGAAATTTGATTGAATTGTGGGAATGATGAAAATGATGATGTTAAACCATGAAATTTGATTGAATTTGGGAATTGAAAAATGATGATGTTAAACCCATGAAATTTGATTGAATTGTGGGAATGATGAAAATGTTGATGTTAAACCCATGAAATTTGATTGAATTGTGGGAATATGAAGAAATGATGATGTTAAACCCATGAAATTTGATTGAATTGTGGGAATGATGAAAATGTTGATGTTAAACCCATGAAATTTGATTGAATTGTGGGAATTATAGAAATGATGATGTTAAACCCATGAAATTTGATTGAATTGTGGGAATGATGAAAATGATGATGTTAAACCCATGAAATTTGATTGAATTTGGGAATTATAGAAAATGATGATGTTAAACCCATGAAATTTGATTGAATTGTGGAATGATGAAAATGTTGATGTTAAACCCATGAAATTTGATTGAATTGTGGGAATGATGAAAATGTTGATGTTAAACCCATGAAATTTGATTGAATTGTGGGAATTATAGAAATGATGATGTTAAACCCATGAAATTTGATTGAATTGTGGGAATGATGAAAATGATGATGTTAAACCCATGAAATTTGATTGAATTGTGGGAATTATAAAAATGATGATGTTAAACCCATGAAATTTGATTGAATTGTGGGAATGATGAAAATGTTGATGTTAAACCCATGAAATTTGATTGAATGGTGGGAATTATAGAAATGATGATGTTAAACCCATGAAATTTGATTGAATTGTGGGAATGATGAAAATGTTGATGTTAAACCCATGAAATTTGATTGAATTGTGGGAATTATAGAAATGATGATGTTAAACCCATGAAATTTGATTGAATTGTGGGAATGATGAAAATGTTGATGTTAAACCCATGAAATTTGATTGAATTGGGAATTATAGAAATGATGATGTTAAACCCATGAAATTTGATTGAATTGTGGGAATGATGAAAATGATGATGTTAAAACCATGAAATTTGATTGAATTGTGGGAATGATGAAAATGTTGATGTTAAACCCATGAAATTTGATTGAATTGTGGGAATTATAGAAAAGATGATGTTAAACCCATGAAATTTGATTGAATTATGATGTTGAAATTTGATTGAATTGTGGGAATGATGAAAATGTTGATGTTAAACCCATGAAATTTGATTGAATTGTGGGAATTATAGAAATGATGATGTTAACCCATGAAATTTGATTGAATTGTGGGAATGATGAAAATGTTGATGTTAAACCCATGAAATTTGATTGAATTGTGGGAATGATGAAAATGATGATGTTAAACCCATGAAATTTGATTGAATTGTGGGAATGATGAAAATGATGATGTTAAACCCATGAAATTTGATTGAATTGTGGGAATGATGAAAATGTTGATGTTAAACCCATGAAATTTGATTGAATTGTGGGAATTATAGAAATGATGATGTTAACCCATGAAATTGATTGAATTGTGGGAAATGATGAAAATGTTGATGTTAAACCCATGAAATTTGATTGAATTGTGGGAATTATAGAAATGATGATGTTAAACCCATGAAATTTGATTGAATTGTGGGAATGATGAAAATGATGATGTTAAACCATGAAATTTGATTGATGAATGTGGGAATGATGAAAATGTTGATGTTAAACCCATGAAATTTGATTGAATTGTGGGAATTATAGAAATGATGATGTTAAACCAGAAAATTTGATTGAATTGTGGGAATGATGAAAATGTTGATGTTAAACCCATGAAATTTGATTGAATTGTGGGAATTATAGAAATAATGATGTTAAACCCATGAAATTTGATTGAATTGTGGGAATGATGAAAAAATGTTGTGTTAACCCATGAAATTTGATTGAATTGTGGGAATTCAACTGCTGGCAGGTTTCCACCCTTTGCCCCTTTCATTGCCTTCGGCCATAGAAATGATGATGTTAAACCCATGAATTTGATTGAATGTGTGGGAATGATGAAAAATGATGTTAAACCATGAAATTTGATTGAATTGTGGGAATGATGAAAATGTTGATGTTAAACCCATGAAATTTGATTGAATTGTGGGAATTATAGAAATGATGATGTTAAACCCATGAAATTTGATTGAATTGTGGGAATGATGAAAATGTTGATGTTAAACCATGAAATTTGATTGAATTGTGGGAATTATAGAAAATGAGATGTTAAACCCATGAAATTTGATTGAATTGTGGGAATGATGAAAATGTTGATGTTAAACCCATGAAATTTGATTGAATTGTGGGAATTATAGAAATGATGATGTTAAACCCATGAAATTTGATTGAATTGTGGGAATGATGAAAATGTTGATGTTAAACCCATGAAATTTGATTGAATTGTGGGAATATAGAAATGATGATGTTAAACCCATGAAATTTGATTGAATTGTGGGAATGATGAAAATGTGATGTTAAACCCATGAAATTTGATTGAATTGTGGGAATATGAAATGAAAAATTATGTGCACTTACCCCCCTAAATTTTATTGATGTTAAACCCGAAATTTGATTGAATTGTGGGAATGATGAAAATGATGATGTTAAACCCATGAAATTTGATTGATTGAATTGTGGGAATGATGAAAATGTTGATGTTAAACCCATGAAATTTGATTGAATTGTGGGAATTATAGAAATGATGATGTTAAACCCATGAAATTTGATTGAATTGTGGGAATGATGAAAATGTTGATGTTAAACCCATGAAATTTGATTGAATTGTGGGAATTATAGAAATGATGATGTGTTAAACCCATGAAATTTGATTGAATTGTGGGAATGATGAAAATGATGATGTTAAACCCATGAAATTTGATTGAATTTGGGAATATAAAAATGATGATGTTAAACCATGCATGAAATTTGATTGAATGTGGGAATGATGAAAATGTTGATGTTAAACCCATGAAATTGATTGAATTTATTGTGGGAATTATAGAAATGTTGATGTTAAACCCATGAAATTTGATTGAATGTGGGAATGATGAAAATTGATGTTAAACCCATGAAATTTGATTGAATTGTGGGAATTATAGAAATGATGATGTTAAACCCATGAAATTTGATTGAATTGTGGGAATGATGAAAATGATGATGTTAAACCCATGAAATTTGATTGAATTGTGGGAATGATGAAAATGTTGATGTTAAACCCATGAAATTTGATTGAATTGTGGGAATGATATAGAAATGATGATGTTAAACCCATGAAATTTGATTGAATTGTGGGAATGATGAAAATGATGATGTTAAACCATGAAATTTGATTGAATTGTGGGAATGATGAAAATATGTGATGTTAAACCATGAAATTTGATTGAATTGTGGGAATATAGAAATGATGATGTTAAACCCATGAAATTTGATTGAATTGGGGAATGAGAAATGTGATGTTAAACCATGAAATTTGATTGAATTGTGGGAATTATAGAAATGATGATGTTAAACCCATGAAATTTGATTGAATTGTGGGAATGATGAAAATGTTGATGTTAAACCCATGAAATTTGATTGAATTGTGGGAATGATAGAAATGTTGATGTTAAACCCATGAAATTTGATTGAATTGTGGGAATGATGAAATGTTGATGTTAAACCCATGAAATTTGATTGAATTGTGGGAATTATAGAAATGATGATGTTAAACCCATGAAATTTGATTGAATTGTGGGAATGATGAAAATGTGATGTTAAACCCATGAAATTTGATTGAATTTGGGGAATTATAAAATGATGATGTTAAACCCATGAAATTTGATTGAATTGTGGAATGATGAAAATGTTGATGTTAACCCATGAAATTTGATTGAATTGGGAAGATGAAAATGTTGATGTTAAACCCATGAATTTGATTGAATTGTGGGAATTATAGAAATGATTGATGTTAAACCCATGAAATTTGATTGAATTGTGGGAATGATGAAAATGTTGATGTTAAACCCATGAAATTTGATTGAATTGTGGGAATTATAGAAAATGATGATGTTAAACCCATGAAATTTGATTGAATTGTGGGAATGATGAAAATGTTGATGTTAAACCCATGAAATTTGATTGAATGTGGGAATGATAGAAATGATGATGTTAAACCCATGAAATTTGATTGAATTGTGGGAATGATGAAAATGTTGATGTTAACCCATGAAATTTGATTGAATTGGGAATTATAGAAATGATGATGTTAAACCCATGAAATTTGATTGAATTGTGGGAATGATGAAATGTTGATGTTAAACCCCTGCCTACTAATTAGCTTGTGGCCTGCTTGCCCTGCTGCTAGTTCCCCCACATGAAATTTGATTGAATTGTGGGAATTATAGAAATGATGATGTTAAACCCATGAAATTTGATTGAATTGGGGAATGATGAAAATGATGATGTTAAACCCATGAAATTTGATTGAATTTGGGAATTATAAAAATGATGATGTTAAACCCATGAAATTTTGATTGAATTGTGGGAATGATGAAAATGTGATGTTAAACCATGAAATTTGATTGAATTGTGGGAATTATAGAAATGATGATGTTAAACCCATGAAATTTGATTGAATTGTGGGAATGATGAAAATGATGATGTTAAACCCATGAAATTTGATTGAAATGTGGGAATGATGAAATGATGATGTTAAACCCATGAAATTGATTGAATTGTGGGAATGATGAAAATGTTGATGTTAAACCCATGAAATTTGATTGAATTGTGGGATGATGAAAATGTTGATGTTAAACCCATGAAATTTGATTGAATTGTGGGAATTATAGAAATGATGAGTTTAAACCATGAAATTTGATTGAATTGTGGGAATGATGAAAATGTTGATGTTAAACCCATGAAATTTGATTGAATTGTGGGAATGATGAAAATGTGATGTTAAACCATGAAATTTGATTGAATTGTGGGAATGATAAAATGATGATGTTAAACCCATGAAATTTGATTGAATTGTGGGAATGATGAAATGATGATGTTAAACCCATGAAATTTGATTGAATTTGGGAATGATGAAAATGATGATGTTAAACCATGAAATGAAATTTGATTGAATTGTGGGAATGAGAAAATGTGATGTTAAACCCATGAAATTTGATTGAATTGTGGGAATTATAGAAATGATGATGTTAAACCCATGAAATTTGATTGAATTTGGGGATGATAGAAATGTTGATGTTAAAACCTGAAATTTGATTGAATTGTGGGAATGATGAAAATGTTGATGTTAAACCCATGAAATTTGATTGAATTGTGGGAATTATGAAAATGATGATGTTAAACCCATGAAATTTGATTGAATTGTGGGGGAATGATGAAAATGTGATGTTAAACCCATGAAATTTGATTGAATTGTGGGAATTATGAAATGATGATGTTAAACCCATGAAATTTGATTGAATTGTGGGAATGATGAAAATGATGATGTTAAACCCATGAAATTTGATTGAATGTGGGAATTATAAAAATGATGATGTTAAACCCATGAAATTTGATTGAATTGTGGGAATGATGAAAATGATATGTTAAACAGAAGATTGAATGTGGGATGATGAAATTGATGTTAAACCCATGAAATTTGATTGAATTGTGGGGAATTATAGAAATGATGATGTTAAACCCATGAAATTTGATTGAATTTGGGAATGATGAAAATGTTGATGTTAAACCCATGAAATTTGATTGAATTGTGGGAATTATGAAATGATGATGTTAAACCATGAAATTTGATTGAATTGTGGGAATGATGAAAATGTTGATGTTAAACCCATGAAATTTGATTGAATTGTGGGAATTAGAAAATGATGATGTAAACCCATGAAATTTGATTGAATTGTGGGAATGATGAAAATGTTGATGTTAAACCCATGAAATTTGATTGAATTGTGGGAATGATGAAAATGTTGATGTTAAACCCATGAAATTTGATTGAATTGTGGGAATATAGAAATGATGATGTTAAACCCATGAAATTTGATTGAATTGTGGGAATGATGAAATGATGATGTTAAACCATGAAATTTGATTGAATTTGGGAATTTAAAATGATGATGTTAAACCCATGAAATTTGATTGAATTGGGGAATGATGAAAATGTTGATGTTAAACCATGAAATTTGATTGAATTGTGGGAATTATAGAAATGATGATGTTAAACCCATGAAATTTGATTGAATTGTGGGAATGATGAAAATGTTGATGTTAAACCCATGAAATTTGATTGAATTGTGGGAATTATAGAAATGATGATGTTAAACCCATGAAATTTGATTGAATTGTGGGAATGATGAAAATGTTGATGTTAAACCATGAAATTGATTGAATTGTGGGAATGATGAAAATGTTGATGTTAAACCCATGAAATTTGATTGAATTGTGGGAATTATAGAAATGATGATGTTAAACCCATGAAATATGAAATTTGATTGAATTGTGGGAATGATGAAAATGATGATGTTAAACCCATGAAATTTGATTGAATTTGGGAATATAAAAATGATGATGTTAAACCCATGAAATTTGATTGAATTGGGAATGATGAAAATGTTGATGTTAAACCCATGAAATTTGATTGAATTGTGGGAATTATAGAAATGATGATGTTAAACCCATGAAATTTGATTGAATTGTGGGAATGATGAAAATGTTGATGTTAAACCCATGAAATTGATTGAATTGTGGGAATTATAGAAATGATGATGTTAAACCCATGAAATTTGATTGAATTGTGGGAATGATGAAAATGTTGATGTTAAAACCATGAATGAAATTTGATTGAATGTGGTGGAATTATAAAATGATGATGTTAAACCCATGAAATTTGATTGAATTGTGGGAATATGAAAATGATGATGTTAAACCCATGAATTGATTGAATTGTGGGAATGATGAAAATGTTGATGTTAAACCCATGAAATTTGATTGAATTGTGGGAATTATAGAAAATGATGATGTTAAACCCATGAAATTTGAATTGAATTGTGGGAATGATGAAAATGTTGATGTTAAACCCATGAAATTTGATTGAATTGTGGGGAATTATAGAAATGATGATGTTAAACCCATGAAATTTGATTGAATTGTGGGAATGATGAAAATGTTGATGTTAAACCCATGAAATTTGATTGAATTGTGGGAATATAGAAATGATGATGTTAAACCCATGAAATTTGATTGAATTGGGAATGATGAAAATGTTGATGTTAAACCCATGAAATTTGATTGAATTGTGGGAATTATAGAAATGATGATGTTAAACCCATGAAATTTGATTGAATTGTGGGAATGATGAAAATGTTGATGTTAAACCCATGAAATTTGATTGAATTGGGGGAATAGAAATGATGATGTTAAACCCATGAAATTTGATTGAATTGTGGGAATGATGAAATGATGATGTTAAACCCATGAAATTTGATTGAATTGTGGGAATGATGAAAATGATGATGTTAAACCCATGAAATTTGATTGAATTGTGGGAATTATAGAAATGATGATGTTAAACCCATGAAATTTGATTGAAATGTGGGAATGATGAAAATGATGATGTTAAACCCATGAAATTTGATTGAATTGTGGGAATTATAGAAATGATGATGTTAAACCCATAAAATTTGATTGAATTGTGGGAATGATGAAAATGATGATGTTAAACCCATGAAATTTGATTGAATTTGGGAATTATAAAAATGATGATGCTAAACCCATGAAATTTGATTGAATTGTTGGAATGATGAAAATGTTGATGTTAAACCCATGAAATTTGATTGAATTGTGGGAATTATAGAAATGTTGATGTTAAACCCATGAAATTTGATTGAATGTGGGAATGATGAAAATGTTGATGTTAAACCCATGAAATTTGATTGAATTGTGGGAATTATAGAAATGATGATGTTAAACCCATGAAATTTGATTGAATTGTGGGAATGAGAGAAATGATGATGTTTAAACCCATGAAATTGATTGAATTGTGGGAATGATGAAAATGATGATGTTAAACCATGAAATTTGATTGAATTGTGGAATGATGAAATGATGATGTTAAACCCATGAAATTTGATTGAATTGTGGGAATGATGAAAATGTTGATGTTAAACCCATGAAATTTGATTGAATTGTGGGAATGATGAAAATGTTGATGTTAAACCCATGAAATTTGATTGAATTGTGGGAATTATAGAAATGTGATGTTAAACCCATGAAATTTGATTGAATTGTGGGAATGATGAAAATGATGATGTTAAACCCATGAAATTTGAT